>NC_141624.1:31345145-31645145 GCF_047967505.1 Dipteris shenzhenensis | reverse complement strand
TAGGGGAGTTATCACAAGATCTACCTCCTCCATTGAAAGTTGTAAGGGAGGTATCACTAGAGGTGCCTTCCTCATCACTAACATCAACCAATTTTCATGGAGTGGCTACATGTGATCAAGGTGTGGAGTGCATTTACCAGTTGTGATAATTAGGCCTTATACTAGAACAAAGGAGTCAATGAAAGACGTTACACATCCTAGTTTAGTGCAAATCAATCAGCCATGGTCGTCATCACAAGGCTCTAGACCACAAGCAACGCTTATGGAGTCTAATCCTAGTCTAATCCATTGCTCTCTTGCTCCTATGCTTCTCCACTGCCCATTGAGAATCCCATAAAGATATTCTTTCCATATCTTCAGCTGGTCGTTGGAGTCCTAGGTCAGTGACACACTTAATGACATTTCTAATGACACTGAGACACATGTGTTTAACCACTTTTAAGCGCCATAATCTTGCCTCTGTCAAATTTCCTTTTCCTTTAAGCGACAAAATTTGTGAAATTCAAAGAGAAGGAAGTTTGATACACACACTAGGTTACATATCTTGATATAAAATACATGAAATTATGATTATGTAGAAATTGATTGGTTAACGTGAGACACAAGAGTATACTTGAAAATTGGAGGGGAGTTATCACAAGATCTACCTTCTCCATTGAAAGTTGTAAGGGAGGTATCACTAGAGGTGCCTTCCTCATTTCTAACAATCAACCAATTTTGCAATGTTTTGATTGTTTAGAGTATATGTAAGTGCTATTGCCTATTGGTTTTGTAAAATTTTAGTTTAGTAGTTCATTGTTGCATGTTCATGCATGTTCATACTATAAACTCTATGGAATATCAGTTAGTTGCTTAAATGCATTCATGGAAAATCATGTGATAAAGGTTAATGTAAAAGATGTAGAATCCTTAGTCATTATTACAAGTTAGAAGTTATTGACTCTCGTGAGGGATTTGTGATAATTAGGCCTTATACTAGAACAAAGGAGTCAAAGGAAGATGATACAGATCCTAATTTAGTGCATGTCAATCAGCCATGCTCGTAATAAGGCTCTAGACCACAAGCAACGATTACGGAGTCTAATCCTAGTCTAATCCTTTGCTCTCTTGCTCCTATGCTTCTCCTTTGCCCATTGAGCATGCCATAAAGATATTCTTTCCATATCTTCAGCTAGTCATTGGAGTCCTAGGTTAGTGACACACTTAGTGACATTTCCAATGACACTAAGACCCATGTGTTTGACCACTTTCGGGTGCCATAATCTTGCCTCTGTCAAATTTCCTTTTCCCTCTCCTTGAAGTCACATCTTTGTCGCACTCAGTATTGCATGAGTGAAGTCATCGAGTGATGTGGCATTCTGAATGGTGGTCGCGATAGCAGTCGGCAACATGCGACTAATCTCATGGACTAGCTCCAACCTAAGAGCTCTCATCACATCCCTTCTCTCATCTCTCCTGTAACTGACATCACCCATTTTGCATACAAGACCAATTGACAATGAGACAAAGAGCATGCTTCTTGATAACAAGATTGTTCTAGGCGAGAAAACAAGGATGCAAAACATAAGCATAGTAAACACGTACACATACACTATATAAAAATTCAAACATGTAAATAGTACAAAGCATGCAGAGAGAGAAAGTTAGTTGACCAAGTCATTCTTTAAAGAAGAAAACATAAGTGAGTTCATTTCGAATGCATGTGAGCATCATGCACAAATTGCTCGTGTAGATGTAGATTGTAGATGGAATGTGCATTGTCTGATGTCACTACAGTGTACGCACAAGAATGAGAATTCAAGGAGAGATGACACGAATGCTGAACGAATAACCAAGTGTCAAGTTCTCATGTAGAGACGAACCTAGCATAACGACACAGACTGTCGAATAAACAACCAAGTGTCGACATCCTACATAACTTAAAAAAACCCTACATAACTCCCCATTGCCTAGAAATGGCACACACGGCCGACTAAAGGACCAAGTGCCGAGTCCACTTCTACCCAGTAATGCACACTTCTAAGAACGACACACATAGTGGAATAAACGACTAAGTGCCAAACTATACCTAGATATTGGTTGGAAAGGAAGGTGTTACATCTCAACGACACACACGGCCAAAAATATGACCAAGTGCTAAGGAGAGTAACATACCTATGCGAACAACCCATCTTGGCAAATGAACGACAAAGGGCCAACAGCTACAAACCATATATATGGCCTACTATTTTACTAGTTATAGTCTTTTTAAATGACCTGATATGTCAAAAGTATGACATCAGGCCGAACATTTTTACATTAACTACCTGAACTAGTGAGATGAATCAGTATGTCAAATTAATGACAGAGCCGAATCAAAACTACGAAATTAAAATTAAAAATAACATAATGATAAAGGTTTAAATTTTACCTGAAGGCTGAAGGCTGAAGGTTGTAGGACAAGTAGGTTGTAGGGAGATGAATGCGAGGGAGCCTGCCACGGTCTTGCCATATATATTGAATAGCCTGCCGATCTTTTTGATTCTCTGCGGGCCCTGATGGGCTTATGAGTTTTTCTGTCGGGCTTGGTGGGAAAAGCATATTTCGCGATGGGCCCCGGTGGGATTTTTCCAAATCCCGTCGGGGTTTTTGCAGGTTATCAGGTCACTGCACACTAACTTGTTTTTACCAAGCTCTTAATAATGTGATGTTATGAAGTTATTATCACACATTATTAACATAAGAAAGGCTCGTGATTATGTAACTACTTGAACTCTGGCCCTACCTATGGTGGGTGATAGTGAGTGCAGATAGTACCCAATAACATGGGGAGTGAGACATGTAGACTTAGGGCAAAGATACAACACAACTAGAAAGATGAGAGGGGCAGGGTTAGGGGGCAACAAGATGTGGGGGCATAGGCATGCCAGTGAAATGACCAAGTGTGATGGACTAGAGCATGGCTAGGGGAGAAAGTGATGCCACCACCTTTGGCATCTTGAACTGTAGAAGGTTGGCACCATTCTGAATTGCCTCCTCTACCATCCTTGTGAAGCCTTTCCTCTCCCTCACTCAATCCGCCAGGGCTACTCACTCGCTCCCTTCCTCTTCTTGTTTGTGACGGAGGCTCTGGGCTATTACTTGAGATCACAGGTGGTAGGCCTTTACAGGGTTGAGGCTCCCAATCAGACAAGAGGAGGAGCTGCTTGACTCAAAGTTTGCAGATGATATGGCCTTGTATGTTGAGGGCACCCCAGTGAGTCCAGAGAGAGTCAGGGGCGCCCTGGCTCTACTGCGAGTCCTCGGGTGCACAGATCAAGGTGCACAGATCAACTGGGAAAAATCCATAGGTTTCTTGGCAAGCTTTGACAAGACACAGGAGATCTGTGAGGGGGGGAGTGACTTTGGCTTCAGATGGATACTGCGAGGCCAGACAGTGAGATACCTTGGATGTCAGGTTGGTATTGACATTACAGCAGAGCAGTAGATCACCCTCATTCTTGAGAGTGTTTAGCACAAGCTTCTCTATTGGAGCTCGGCCAAAATCTCTCTAGCTGGGTGCACCTTAGTGGCAAATCAGGTCCTTCTAGCCATGGCCTGGTATATCTTCTCCTACTAGTGCTTTCACAAAGGATGCATCGGGCATTTTTTATGAGTGGTTTGAAACTTCCTTTGGGCAGGTTCGGACGACACAAGGAACACTAGAGCACGGGTAGCTTGGCAGATGGTGATCATGCCGCAGGGACGCTTGGGTATCATTGATCCGGAGATGCAAAGAAGAGCCCCATGGGCAAGTCAGTTGTTCACGGCCTCACCCTAGGTGCGAAGCCTTGGAAGCTCCTGGTAATGTTGATGCAACGAGGTAGCACACACCCCAGCTTCTTTCGTGTAGGACTTGGAGGCCTACTTCAACCACTCACTGAGATGGATGGGAGTCACTGGCAGATGATCAGAGTGGATGGGAGTCACTGGCAGATGATCAGAGTGGTGGGATGTTTGGGGAAGGAGTGGCACATTGACCCTCCCAGTATCTTAGAGCAGAATGCCCCTAGATGGCACCTTTGGCTATGGGAGAGTAGATCTCTGAGGGAGGGCCAGTGGGATCTGAGAGAGTGGTTCTGTCCTTCCAGGGGTGGCCTAGCTAAGTAGGTAGATGAGGTGACCTTCTTTTCCTACACCACACAGATTGGCAAGAGGCTTTAGATGGACTCGTCGAGGTGGACTTCCTCAAGGGAGAGGCATTGGGTGACCAAGAGAGTGCCCTGGGATGCTTGCTCCACGATTTGGATGTGGTTGTGGTCCAGTTTATGGCTGAGGAAGATATCCTACTTCTTCTTGCTGGCTGCCCATGGAGGCTTGCCCATTGGACCCTAGTTGGAGTAGATGCGAGTGGAGGGGCAGTGCCATTGCTACTCCCATGGTCTCCTAGAGACTATCCTACACTACTTGTGGAGCTATCGTAGCATAGCGAGGATTTGCATGGGAGCCCTCAGGATCATGACACATATGCAGAGTCTTCAAAGAGACTACACTTGGGGGATGGTGGCCTGGTTGACAAAGGGAGGACACACATTTCAAATTGATGAGATCTCCCTAGCCTATCGGCTATAGGGTTAGAGAATCTAGAGGATAGCACTCCACCAGGTAGTCCCTCATGTGACAGCCTAGCTTGAGAAGGTCCAGTCTCCAAAAACTAAACATCAAGAAGGTGCAATCTTCAAAAACTAAACCTCAAGGCATGTAGGACAATGCTCGGAAGATCTCTTTTTTACTTAAGGTGGCTTGGTGTACAAACATATTATTTTTGTGGAGCTGTCATAGCATAGCGAGGATTTGGATGGGAACCCTCAAGATCATGACACATATGCAGTCTTCAGAGAAACTACACTTGGGGGATGATGGCCTGGTTGACAAAGGGATGACACACATTTCAGATTGATAAGATATCCCTAGCCTATTGGACACAGGGTTAGAGAATCCAGAGGATAGCACTCCACGAGGCAGCAATCCCTCATGTGACAACCTAGCTTGAGAAGGTGAACTTTGCAAAAACTAAACCTCAAGAAGGTGCAGTCTTCAAAAACTAAACCTCAAGGCATGTAGGCCAATGCCAGGAAGATCTCTTTTTCACTCAAGGTGGCTTGGTGTACAAACATATTATTTTTGCTATCCAATCCAAGATATGAAAGGAAGATATAATAAATATGTTTGCATGGAATATAGGCATCCAATTTCATGATCATCCAATGAAGTCTTCACAATTGCAAGAAGGAAATGGAAAAATGTCAACATTATATTCAATACCTTTTTGCATTGATCCTTATGTAGAAACAACGAACTCAGCATGCTCCATGGCCTTCATTATTGTTGCATCCTTAACAATGCATTTCATGACCAATGACCTCTAAATTCTATATTCCATTTTTTTGGTGATTTTGTTTCGCCATCCGATTGATTTGCCGTCTTGACGCCGAGGCCGATCTTCATGCAATACTATTGTTTCATCATGGGCTTGAATTGGTGAAGCACAACTTGCACCCACCATTGGAGTTGATACTCCTAATATGGCAAACCTTGAGCTTGTCAACCTGGCAATCTTCGCACTTGTCAAGGATGTACATGATTGAACCTTTCACCTTCCTGTTGATAGTCCTAGAATACCTGTGATGCTAGTTGATGGCTTCCATGTGTGGTGGGTTACATCATTTTCACAAAACCAAATCATTTGGGAGTGCACTCCAATTGGTGTTTGCATCCTCCCAAAAAATAATGGTGCAACAAATCCACGTCAATTTTCACGATCCTTTATATCTACTTCTCCTCTCTCGCTACTTCTGTCTCTCTCTCTATGTCTCTATCTCTCTACTTCCCCTACCTCTCTCCTTTTGTGTGAGTGTGTGTGTGTGTGTACTATCTCCTCTATGATCTCTAGCCCCACTATATGTCATTTGTCACACTAATCACCATGTGTCACCTCCAACATCTTGTGCACATCCATGTGTCATGTCTACCACATGTCATGTTTGTAGCTGTTGAGATATCAAGCTCTATCCCCGACATATCTCCTGGATGACTATCATTTATGTCACCGCCTATGTTAGTTGTACTTGTGGTGTAGTTAGACTACCACGTATGTTTTTGGTTTGGGTTCACATATGAACCACGTATTCTAGGTTTTGACATATAGGGTATTTCCCTCTTCTATTGTATTGTTGTTGTGTGCAAAAGTGAAGAAAGGCTTCACCCTCCAACCTTGTGTCCTCTCTCTTTTGTGTGTTGTGAAGAAAGCTGAACTTGAGTCTCCTATCTCTCTCCCTTATTCTTTACATGGTATCAGAGCCTTGTTCGTGGTAAGGAGCTCAAGAAAGCTAGCCAAGTTTCTGGTGTCCTGGTAAGAGGACCAGTGTAGCTTTCCTATTTCGAGTTTGGGAGCAAATCTCTGCAGGTAGCACAGCCAGAAGTGCAGGAGTGCACTGCTTCAGATTGAGAGGCCCTTCGCGGTGCGGCGAGAGCGCAGTATATGAGGCCGTTTCGGGGCCCGTTTTGAAGGCGGAAGTTCTTCGCAGGCACTCAGAAAAAGGCCCTGTTTTTGCTGTGCGACCACCGCGCGGCTAGTCGGTGGAAAGGTGCCACAGAAATTGCATCGTATGCCTATGTGCAGAGATATTGGGAGTTGCAGATTCATGCCTGTTGCCTGTTGATGCAAAATCGTCACGAGGAAGTGACTGTGTGGTGAAATACCACTTTCGTCAGTGTTGCAGATCTGCCCCTGTGAGGCTCTTTACAGAAGTTTTGCTATTTGCCCTTCTGAGGCATTTGCTGTGTTTACAGGTTGCTGTTGCAATTCGTGATTTGTAAAATGTCTGAGAATCTGTCTACCATTGTCAGTGAGAAGCTTGACAAGAACAACTTCCAAGCATGGAAGTTCAGGATGACAAACTTCTTTATGGGAAAGGGAGTTTGGGATTACATCAGTGGTGAAACTGCAGAACCAGTTTTGGGTGCTGCTCCCACTCCTGCTGAATTGAAGACCTTTAAAGAATGGCATGAAAAAGCCAGAAAATGCCTGTATTGGCTGTCCGTTAGCATTTCAGATTCTATGATTGTGCATATACAGGATCTAGAGACGCCTAAGGAGGCATGGGATACATTGGTGAAGCTGTATAGCACAAATACCAAAGCACGAAAGATGCAGCTAAAGCAGGAGTTGCACAATGTGCAAAGGAAAAATCTGAATATAAATGAGTATTCCTTGAAGGTGAAAGGCCTTGCAGATTCTCTTGCCTCCATTGGAGCACCTGTTGATGATGAGGACTTAGTGTCCGTGACCTTGAATGGTCTTGCGAAAGATTATGCACAATTTCGGACATCCATTGGAGTCCGTGAAACATTTCCTGATTTTCAGGAACTTATTGCTCTCTTACTGAGTGAAGAGCAAAGGAATGGTGGTTCAGCCACCTCAACTTCTCAAGAGACTGCTTTCTACTCGAATACAGGTAGAGGCAGGGGTAGAGGAAGAGGCCGTTCTGGTGGCCATGCAGGAAATCAGAACCAACAGCAACAACAGGAAAACCAGTCCTATGGAGGAGGACGTGGTATTTCTAGAGGCAGGGGGAGCCAAAGAGGCCGTGGTTCATGGCAAAGGAACCAGCAAGTAAATAGCAGCACAGAATGCTATTATTGTGGAAAGCTTGGACACAAGGAGAATACATGCTATAAAAAGCAGAATGACATCAAAAGTGGAAAGTTGCAGCAAAGCAACTATGCATCATCAAGTGGGCATGGTGACGACAGAAATGAGCACCTTTTTGTGATGCAGCATATGGTTAACTCCATGTCAGGAGATGCTGCAGCTTGCAATGATGTTTGGTATGTTGATTCAGGTGCCTCTAACCACATGACCAGTCATGGTGAGTGGTTTCATGATGTCAAAAATTTGGATAAGCCAGGTTATGTTGAAACAGGTGATGATACTGCGCACCCAATTACGCAGGTTGGTAAAGTGCCATTGGCTATGCAAGATGGCAAAACAAAGTACTTGGCAGATGTACTTCATGTTCCAAAAACCACTAAGAACCTGGTTTCAGTTGGCCAGATGGTTGAGCAAGGTCTGCAGGTTAGATTTAACCCTGATGGATGCTTCGTTGAGGACTTGAAAAATAAGTGCCGCTTGGTTGCGAAAGGCAACAAAAATGGCAGAATGTTCACCTTGGATGTTGATATGCCTGAGGTGAAAGCTACTATGTTTGCGCATGGGAGAGGTGTCATTGCAGATATTGAGATATGGCACAAGCGCATTGGGCACGTGAATATACAAAGGCTGAAATCTATGCAAACAAAAAACATTGTTGCAGGTTTGCCTAAATTCAGAGTTGAGGGAATGCAAAAGGTATGTGAAGCATGCCAAATGGGTAAGCAGGCCAGACATGCATTTCCCAAAAATGCTAAGGTGAGCAGAAGACCTTTGGAAGTGATCCATTCAGATGTTTGGACAACCAAAGCTGCTTCTATTGGTGGATGCCATTATTATGTGACGTTTATTGATGACTACACTAGGAAGGTGTGGATTTATTTTATGAAGCACAAAAGTGAAGTGTTCAGCCATTTCAAGGCTTTTAAGGCCATGGTTGAAAAAGAGAAAGGTGTGCATATTAAAGTGCTAAGATCTGATGGAGGGGGAGAGTACTTTTTAGAAGAATTTTGTGAATATCTGAAAGAACAGGGAATTCAAAGGAAGTACTCATGCAGGTCTACCCCTCAGCAGAATGGGGTTGCAGAAAGGAAGAACAGGCATATTGCAGAAGTAGGACGGGCGATCCTAAATGAGAAAAACATGCCTGATTATTTTTGGGCTGAAGCAGTAGCAACTGCTGTTTATATTATGAACAGAACCCCCACTGCAGCTGTCCATGGCATGACGCCTAAAGAAATGTATACAGGCCAAAAACCAGATATTTCTCACTTGAAGGTATTTGGTTGCATAGCTTATGTTAATGTTCCTGATGAGAAGAGAACAAAGCTGGATCCAAAGGCAGAAAAATGCATCTTTATTGGATATGCTCAGCACCAGAAAGGGTATCGCTGTTATAACCCTTCCACCCGCAAAATGCAAGTGAGCAGAGATGTTGTTTTTGATGAAATGAGCAGCTGGTATGCACCAACTATTATGGTAGGAGATGCAGATGCAGGAAATGGGAATGCTGCAATAAATGCAGAGCAGCAATCTCAAGCCTTGAGTGGACCCAGAGAGTCCTCTACTAGTGGATCTAATGCATGGACAGGGAGATTGAGATCTAGTGAATCGTCACATGGCAGTCCTGATAGTGTTGTGCAGGTATCACATAAGGGAAAAGAAAAAGTGGACCATGCTCCAGTATTTGATGTGTCTGCTGGTAGCTCTCATGTTGATGGAGAGTCAAGCGGCTCTGAAATGAGCCTTGATGAGGAGCTTGGGATTCCTTCTATTGTTACACCTGGTGCAAGGAAAAGCAGGAATGATTTAAAGATGCCTGCAACTGATCCAGTTGTACGGAGGTCCACTCGTATTAAGTATCCAGTTGACAGGCTGAGATATGATGGGTATACAGCACATCACTATGCTTATATGGTCAAGGTTCTAGAGGAGCCAGTGCCCACATGTTTTGAGGATGCAGCAGGGCATAAAAATTGGGAAGCAGCTATGGATGAAGAGATGGCTGCCTTGGATGCAAACCACACTTGGGATTTGATGCCTTTGCCTCATGATAAGAAGGCTATTGGCTGCAAGTGGGTTTACAAAGTAAAGCACAATGCTGATGGGTCTGTTAGCAGGTACAAGGCAAGATTGGTTGCCAAAGGTTTTGCACAGACATATGGAATTGACTATGAGGAAACTTTCAGCCCAGTTGCAAGGATGGCAACCGTGAGAGCAGTAATTGCTATGGCTGCTGCAAAGGGATGGTCTTTGCATCAGATGGATGTGAAAAATGCCTTCTTGCATGGTGACTTGCAGGAAGAGGTTTATATGATGCAGCCAGAAGGTTATGAGGATAAAGCACACCCCGATTTAGTATGCAGGTTGCGCAAAGCCTTGTATGGCTTAAAACAGGCGCCGAGGGCATGGTCAGACAAGATAGGGCAATATCTTGTCACTATTGGATTTCAGATTTCCAATTCAGATTTTTCACTTTATGTGAAAAGGAAAAGCACAGGGATTGTGCTTATAGTCATATATGTTGATGACTTGATTATTACAGGTGATAGTGATGCAGACATTAATGAAGTGAAGCTGCTGTTGAAGCAAAAATTTGAGATGAAGGATTTGGGAGAGCTGCGTTACTTCTTGGGCATTGAGGTTATTAGATCCCCAAGTGGGATATGGCTGTTGCAAAGGCAATACGGTTTGGACATGCTGTCCAAATATGGGATGACAGGCTGTAAGCCTATCTCTGTTCCATTGGAGCAGAATGTGAAGCTCAATGCAGAGTCAGGTGAGCTTCTTGAAGATATTACTATGTACAGGCGCATAGTAGGTAGCTTGATTTACATGACTATAACCAGACCAGATTTGAGCTATGCTGTGGGGCTGGTGAGTCAGTTTATGCAGGCACCGAGGAAGCCACATTTGGATGCAGCTAGGCGCATACTGCGGTATGTGAAGTCCACATTGCATTATGGATTGTTCTATGAAGCTGGGTGTGCATTACAGGTACATGGATACACAGATGCTGACTGGGCTGGTAGTGTCTCAGACAGGAGATCTACTAGTGGTTTTATGTTTTCCCTTGGGAGTGGTGCCATCAGTTGGAGCAGCAAGAAGCAGCCAACAGTTGCCTTGTCGAGCACAGAGGCTGAGTACAGGGGTGCAGCAATGGCTGCATGTGAGGTAGCTTGGTTACGGAAGCTACTTGCAGATATGGGACAGTCAGTTCATGCAGCAGTTGTCATTCATTGTGACAACATTAGCAGCATCATGCTTGCTAATAACCCAGTTTATCATGCTAGAACGAAGCACATTGAGGTGCATTATCACTTTGTGAGAGAGAAGGTTCTAGCTGGTGAGATTGATCTTGTCTATGTCAGCACTGAGGAGCAGGTGGCTGATATCTTTACGAAGGCATTGGGTACCGAGAAGCTTCGCAGATTTAGGAGCTTGCTTGGTGTACGTGAGATGGATTTGAGCTTGAGGGGGAGTGTTGAGATATCAAGCTCTATCCCCGACATATCTCCTGGATGACTATCATTTATGTCACCACCTATGTTAGTTGTACTTGTGGTGTAGTTAGACTACCACGTATGTTTTTGGTTTGGGTTCACATATGAACCACGTATTCTAGGTTTTGACATATAGGGTATTTCCCTCTTCTATTGTATTGTTGTTGTGTGCAAAAGTGAAGAAAGGCTTCACCCTCCAACCTTGTGTCCTCTCTCTTTTGTGTGTTGTGAAGAAAGCTGAACTTGAGTCTCCTATCTCTCTCCCTTATTCTTTACAGTAGCCACATGTAATGTTTCATGCCTCACAACCACGTGTCGTGTGCGTGCGTCTGTGCCATGCTCTACTATGCTTCTACATCCTGTCCACTATCTACGTGCTAGCCATTAGCCGTGTCTGCCACTCTCCTGCTATCGTGTGCCCTGCTTGCCCTCCTGCGTCCCACATTTACTCCCCCTAGCCTTGCAATTACCTCAGGTTGGCATATCATTAGTAGACTAGCACTAACTCTATCTCTGAAATGCGCAGTACAATCTGTTAGTTCCCGAGTAAGAAGAATCATGCAGAATCACCATCAAGTAGTCTGCAAAAGGTGAGGCATCTCTATTTTCATCTAGATGGGAACACGTGGCACAAACTAGTTAGTCACGAAAGTTGCATGCGATGGTAGAGGCAGACTGTGGAGCTAGTACACACATGCGGACATGTGGCAGGTGAAAGTGCTTTGGGATGACACGATCAAGACACATGGTGGGAGACAGAGCTACAGTGCCACATGGACTCTTCATGACCCATCAGTGCATGCCACATCATTAGGTCTACGTGTACCTTGCAATCTGCCCACTAAGTCTCACAGTCTACCACATCATTGCCATGCATTGGCTCAACCTCCTGAAGCTCCAAAACTGTTTGAACCTCTGCCTACCTCCCTTGTGTAAGAAAATAATACAATGTCTATGCTCAATAGATAACAGGATCTCGTACGCAAGAGAGAAAACAAGATAGTATGGAGAATCAAAAATTTGATTACTGTAGAATTGATACAATAGATGGCATTGCCTCCCAACCATGCACTCCTATGAAAGAAGCTTCGATGATGTGCCAAAAATAGTAGAAGAGGGAGGCTGGATGCTAAGGAATCAGGGTTGTTGTAGCCAGTGATGAAATGGGCTTCACGCACTTGCTCTTATATAGCCACCAGTCATAGTCGGTTAGGCTCAATTAGGTGGTTGACCCAGTCCACCCAAAATGGTCGACTGGGGGTTGGTCCCGAAATAGGCCACCGACCATACGATAGAACCGGTGCGCAAAACAGAGCAACTAACCTATGGCTCCGTTCAGCCCACAACCATCTGGGATCATCTGAGGCTCCAAATGGGCCCCGCAACCCGAGAGTGGGCTGCCTCGAGAAATGCTCTGTCTACCCTCAGTGCGGTCAGTCAAGGGATGCCTTCCTGCACTTGCATGTAGCCTAGTTGGTGATGTGCCAATTCTATCTGAAGCCGTCCAGCCATCAGGCCACACATGGCCCCCATCTAGTGTCCAAACCAAGACCTACTGGATAATCGAGCTACTCAAATGCCTTCTCCTCATATGGGGGCTTACAAGTAGAGTTAGCTGGTTCCTGCGTAGTTACATGAGAGTGGAGCATTGATATCTAACACCCCCCCTTAATGTCCAGCCGCAAGTGAACTTACTTTTTTGGCCCAATGCCAAGTCGATGAAGATGCCTCCTCTCTAGCAAGTCTCTTTCGAGAGCCTTCGTGAAGATGTCCACAGCATTCTCTGTAGTCAGACAGTACACTAAGTCGACCTCTCCATCCATGATCAGCTCGCATACAAAGTGATATTGAATCTCAATGTGTTTTGTGCGAGCGTGGAACACTAGGTTCTTTGCAATCGCCATGCAACTCTGATTGTCACATGATAACTACGTAGGCTTGTTCTGCGCTGCACCCATGTCCCCTAAAATCCACCTCAACCACACTGCCTCGCAAGAAGCAAAGCATGAAGATTTGTACTTGGCCTCAGTAGAAGAAAGAGCAACTGTGGGTTGCTTTTTGCTGACCCATGACACAACACCAGATCCAAGTGAGAAACAGTACCCTGTCACTGATCTCCTGCTGTCCATGTCTCCTGCCCAATCTGAGTCATAGAATCCGGTCAAGATGTTGCCCTTGGTATAGGTGAGGCCATAATCAAGATGTATTTCAACACCTGCATCCCTACCCTCCAATGGTTCTCCCGGGGCTTATTGGAAAACCTGCTTAGTACACCAGTCACAAAACTGATGTTCGGCCGTGTGTTGCACAGGTAAATCAAGCTGCCCACAAGCCTTCTGTACTTCACTTCATCTACTAGTGGTGATGAATCCTCATTTGAGAGCTTCGCGTCAACCTCCATAGGGGTACCAACTGTTTTGCACTCAGCCATGCCAAATGCCTTCAGTATCTCTCCAGCATACTTCAGCTGTGAAATGAAGATCTATTTTCGGCTCCTGCCAAACTTCAATCCCCAAACAAAAATGCATCAGTCCGAGGTCTGTCATTTCAAATTCTCTTCCTAGCAAATGCTTCGTCTGCAAGATCTTCTCTTCATGGTTCCCTATTATGACAAGGTCGTCCACATAAAGGACCACAATCATACACCTGCCTCCTTCTCTGAAGATATTCAAATTTGCATCAGATGGGCTCCTCCTGAACCCGTTTTGTAGAAAGTAGGCATCAATTCATTGGTACCACGCTCGTGGGGCCTATCTCAGCCCTTAAAGTGCCTTCTTTAGTTTGCAGACTTTACTTTCTAAACGGGGATCTCAAAACCTGGTGGTTGTCCCACGTATACCTCCTCCTTGAGATCTGCATTCAGAAAAGCGGATTTCACATCCATCTGAAACATGGGCCAACTTCCCTGGGTAGCTAAACACTGCGAATTGTGGTTAGTTGAGTTGGGGGAGCAAAAGTATCTTGATAATCAAAATCATGTACTTGTGCAAATCCTTTTGCCATGAGTCAAGCCTTGTACTTATCCAACGTGCCTTCAGACTTGTACTTGGTCTTGTACACCCACTTGGTTCTGATTACCTTGCATTTTGGTGTTTGATCTACAAGGTCCCAAGTGTTGTTCTTCATTATGGAGCCATCCTCTGACTGCATAGCCTCCATCCACCTATCATCGCCCTGTGCCTCTTCAAGACACGGGTTCTTTAGCACAGATCACTTCTGTCATCAAAGCATAGTTGACCAAGTGTTCCTGTGCCCTTCTTTGCTCCTCTAATCTCTTGGACCGGCAGTGTTCGGATGGTTCCTCCTCAATGGTTGGAGGTTCTCTACCATCCAAAAGATGCTTTACCCACTTCGGGAATGGCTGTTGCCATTCTGGTTCTGCACGCTCTTCTTCATCTTCTTTGTCTTGAATCCTCCCAAGCACGGTTGGGGGAGTTTGGTCTACTATTGGTGGCGGTACTGTATGGATATCCTGGTCCTGGTTGTCTGGGAAGGAAGCATCCTCCTCCAATTGATGCGGCTGTTCTGAGAAGACCACATCGCGACTTACAATTACCTTCTTGTGGTAACAGGGTTATAGAGACGGTAAACCTTCGCCTCTTCACTATAGCCCAAGAAAATACACTTCCGGCTCTTCGGTTCCCATTTGGTCCTAGTAGCATCAGGGACATGCACAAAACAGTCACATCCAAAAACTCTGAAATGTGCAGCTGGAGGTTTCTTCCTAGAAAAGGCTTGCAGTGGAGTCATCCTGCTCATAGCCTTCGTGTAGCTACGATTGAGAATGTAAACTGTAGTGTTACATGGTTCAGCCCAAAAAGTCTTTGGCAAATCTTTCCCTTTCATCATACTCCGGCCCATTTTGAGATGACGCGCATCTTGCGTTTTGCTACTCCATTTTGCTGTGATGTATGTGGCGGGGGTTTCTACCTCTTGATTCCGTGACTTTTGCAGTAACTTTCAAATTTAGTCGATGTGAACTCTCCACCTCTGTCTGATCTCAGCTTCTTCACCTTCCTCCCCAATTCTTTCTCAACCATTACATGCCATTCCTTGAACCTACTGAAAGCCTCGTCTTTTGTCTTCAGGAAGTATATCCATATCCTTCTACTATAATCGTCGATCAGCGTCATGAAGTAGAAGGAACCACCCAAAGCTTTCATCTCCATCTTTCCGCAAAGGTCTGTATGAACGAGCTCTAGAGGAGCCTTTGCTCTACTGGCCTCTTTAGGAAAGGGCTGTCGATGCTGCTTGCCCATCATGCAAGCTTCACATACATCGGGTAGATCCGAAATTTCTAGTAGGTCTGCAATCATTCCACTTTTATGCATCTCCTTCAAAGAACTAAGGTTTAGATGACCAAACCTCTCATGCCATAGCTTAGTGTTCTTCACATCTGCTCGAGCACTGAAAGCTGAGAGTTCGGAAATGTTGTTGTGTCGTGTACCTTTACCAATGACCTTTCCTTGAAGATCTAGGATCTATGCACCATTCTTATCAAATTGAACTTTGAGGTCCCGATCCGTGATCGCAGAAATGGACAACAAGTTCCTCTTGATATCTGGCACATAAAGAACAACGAACAACTATTTTACAACTCCATCTGACTTGAGAGCAATCATACCTTTTCCTTTTGCTGGACATGTTGCATCATTGCTGACTACTACCATGATGTCGTTCCCTACCGGCTGTAGAGAGGTATACCAATCCTTCTGACTGGTCATGTGGCATGATGCACCACTGTCAATGATCCATGGTTCATCCACAGGTACATGAACTGCATCCGTGCAAATCTCCTCAATTGCGACGAACAGCTCTATTGGTACTGCTTGCGTGCTGTTGCTGGACTCTTTCTTTACTCCGTTCTTCTCATTTGCAATCTTATTGCGGTACTCATTCTGCTTGTGCCCTGCCTTGTTGCAATAGAAGCACTTGATCTTCTTCTTTCTCTTTTTATCATCAGAAGAAGATGGGTTACAAGAGCCCTTACCCTTACCTTTCTTTGATTAGGTCCAAAAAGCCGAATCTTCTCCAGTCCTCATCTTTTGATGCATCTCCTCCTCCCGAAGCATCGCGCTGAAATCCTCAAAGTGTAGGGGCAGATTTTTGTTCTACGTATTCAGTGTCGTAACAAGACCATCGTACTTTGGTACGAGAATCCGTATGCACCTTCATGCTAGATTCTCGCTGGTGATGGTGATGCCAATCGCAGTCATTTGATCGCGCAGATTCTTCACCCTGGTGATGAACTTCTTTGTCGCTTCAGACTCAGACAATTTTTTGTTCGCGAGTTGAGTCTCCAGATTCTGAATCTGCATCTGATTCGTGGTCTCGTACTAATTTTTCAAGACCGTCCATGCCTCCTCCACTGTGGTGACATGTTGAATTAACGCCATGATGGAATCACTAACACTGCAGACAATAGAACATAGCACATCTGCATTTCTTCTTGTCCACACGAGAATCTCATATGCAGTTGGTCCTATCTATTGTCCTACATTAGCTGGATCCGGTCTCGGAACCGGCCTCACGTCCACCCTAATAGCAGTGTCCCAAAGCTCATATGTGCTTAGGATGGTCTTCATCTTGAACTTCCAGAGAGGATAGTTAGAGCCGTCCAACTTTCTGCTTTCGCCGAACGGTGGGATTCACAGTCTTGTAGGCTAGGCCATCTTTTACAATCTGCTCGCAAACAAAAACACACTACCAAATCTTGTTGCTAGAGTCCAGGATCTGATACCATGTAAGAAAATAATACAATGTCTGTGCTCAACAGATAACAGGATCTTGTACGCAAGAGAGAAAACAAGATAGTATGGAGAATCAAAAATTTGATTACTGTAGAACTGATACAATAGATGGTGTTGCCTCCCAACTATGCACTCTTGTGAAAGAAGCTTTGATGGCATGCCAAAAATAGTAGAAGACGGAGGCTGGATGCTAAGGAATTAGGGTTGCTATAGCCAGTGATGAAATGGGCTTCACGGGCTTGCTCTTATATAGCCACCAATTGTAGTCGGTTAGGCTCAATTGGGTGGCCGACCCAGTCCACCCAAAACAGTCGACTGGGGGTTAGTCCTGAAATAGGCCACTCACCATACGATAGAGCCGGTGTGCAAAACAAAGCAACTAACCTACAGATTCCGTTCGGCCCATAGCCATCCGAGATCATTTGAGTCTCCAAACGGGCCCCACAACCCGAGAGTGGGCTGCCTCGAGAAATGCTCCATCTACCCTCAGTGCAGTCAGTCAAGGGATGCCTTCCCGCACTTGCATGTAGCCTAGTTGGCGGTGTGCCAACTCTATTTGAAGCCGTCCAGCCATCAGGCCACACATGGCCCCCATCTGGTGTCCAAACCAAGACTTACCGAATAACTGAGCTACTCAAATGCCTTCTCCTCATATATGGGGCTTACAAGTAGAGTTAGCTGGTTCCCACGTAGTTACATGAGAGTGGAGCATTGATATCTAACACCCCAAACCTCCATGAAGCTCCCGTTTCCTTTGCGAACCTCCAGAATTGCTCCATGTGGAAACCTCTCAAAGAATAGAGAGAAGGGGTCTAGCAACTTGATTTGTTTTTTGGTTATTGGTTATTGTTGTATATTAGTTTATGAGGATAACCACTTCTTTTATTGAGCAATATGGCCCCTTGATTTACAAAAGGGTTTCATAATCATGGCCTCATTTCATGAACTTCAAGAGTTAGAAAACTTTGTTTAGTCAGAAATGAGGATATCCATTTCTTTTCTTAAGCAATATGACCCCTTAATTCACAAAAGGGGTCTGTACACATGGATTATTTTCATAAACTTTGACACAAAAAATCTACATTCTAATCCAATTTGCTCCGATGCTCGCATGGTTCTACTCAAAAAGTGGAAATCCCCCAGCCTAGCAAACATTTGGAGGCAATATCCAAAGGTGAAGTCAAAGAGAATGCATATGAGGATCATTGTTAAAGTACTTCGAGGACACACAATTTGCAAGTCAAGTTGATAGGCCTCCACATGAGAGAACACATGTAGAAGAGGCAGCACATACACCTCTAGTTTAGGGACAAATAGCACATTTTGTAATCTTTCAAGAACACAGAGGTTTGGTTAAGAAACCTAGGATTATTGCATGTGGGATTATGCATCCAATGGACGTGCCACATGGCAACCTTCTATGCCAAGATACTTGAATTCCACATCCTGAAGGTCCTCCCCACTATAAGTGATATGAGGTTGTGTTCTCTTGAGACAATTCTCACAACACAATACTTGTTTTGATTGTGTTTATTGCAACACACTATTTTGGTAGAAGTATCCAATACATGCATCAATGTTTGAGCTGTTGGGATATCGAGCTCCACTCATGATATGCCAGTGTGACCATTGTGCATTTATGTCACCGAATTGTTAGCTACAGATGCAGTTGGTACACCACCCATGAATAATAGCTGGATGATAGCTATCTCTATGTACTCTAGCTAGTGGCTCAATTAGTTTGCCGCCTTAGTTAGCTGAGTTTGGTTTGAGACCCACATATAGGGTTCACCTATTCTTTTGTACTTAGAGTTCTTTTGGCTTTCACAACTAAGAAGACGAAAACTGTTTTCACGCTCCACCTTTGTGTATATTCCCCCATTGTGTATGAGAGAAAGCTGCAAGTGAGACTCCTTCCTTCTCTCCCACTCTCCTCTCCCACTCTCTTTGCATGGTATCAGAGCTCGATTCATGGTAAGGAGCTCAAGAAAGCAAACCAAGTGCGCGGTGTCTTAGTAAGAGGATCAGTGTTGCTTTCCTTTTTTTTTTTGAGGTTGGGAGCAAATCTCTACAGGTAGCACAATTGGAAAGTGCAAGAGTGCACTGGGACGCCCTTCATGGTGTGGCAAGAAAGCAATATTTGCTTCGAGGCCATTTTGGGGCCCGTTTTGGTTCAAGGCCATTTCGGGGCCCGTTTTGGTGGCGGAATTTTTCCGCAGGCACTCAGGAAAGTGCCGTATTTTTACTATGCGACCACTGTTCTACAGATCGGTGAAAAGTTATCGTAGAAATTACATCGTATGCCTATGCATAGAGATATTGGGAGTGACAAAATCATTCCTATTGCTTGTTGATGCATAATCGTCACTAGGAAGTGACTATGTGGTGGAATACCACTCTCGTCAGTTTTGCAGATTTACCCTTGTGAGGTAGAAGTTATGTTTTTTTGCAGTGACAAAATATTTTATAGTGTTTTGTAATGCCGTCTGATGCTCTTTCATAGATTGTCACTGAAAAGCTTGACAAGAACAACTTCCAAGCATGGAAGTTTAGAATGATGAATTTCCTTAAGGGAAAAGGCTATTGGGAGTTCATTACTGGAGCTGAACAAGAACTAGTTATTCCTAATGTTCCCAATCAACAGGAGTTGCAGGCATTTAAATGCTGGCATGAGAGAGCCAGAAAAGTTATGTACTGGCTCTCTATCAGTATTTCAGATTCTATGATTGTGCATATTCAAGATGCAAGCACATTGAAGGAGGTGTGGGATACTTTGACAAAAATGTATAGTACGTGGGAGTAATGATACAAATTCATTTTCAAAGACTGGAGCTGGGTGCAAATCATTATGAACATTTGGCCAAAACATATTGCATTCTTCCTTGACATCCTTTGAGCCTCGCATTCTCTCAAGGTCCTTTATTAAATTTCGTGTCTTGCTAATTACAGTGGTAGTGTGTTCTTTCCAAGTAGGCTTCGAATCAAGATATCTTCGGAGCATTTCCTCTTTGTATGTAATAAATGCTTTTAATCCTTCTATTTCATAGTTAGACCTCTCATTGAATTCTTGTATAGGAGCCCATGTTGGATACCTTTCCTTGCTGGGAATTGAAGTTAAGAGACTGTAAGGTTCTTCACGTTCCCATTTTGTATCATGAGAATACTGTTGCCATTGCATTACGGGTTTTTCATCGTTTGTATGAAAGGTAGAATGAAGCTTTTCCAATCATACATTCTTTCGAGCCTCTCACATACTATACTTTCCTTACGACCACCAACTTGCCTGCCACATCTTCTTACCAAGTCATCTATTGTCTCCACATCCTTGCATTTAAGCTCCCTTGAGACTGTGCTAAAAACCTGATCGATATCCTCATGTGTATGGCCAACTTACAAAAATCCACAGTGGACCTCATTGAAGATTTGATGAGCAACTAGCATAGAGATGAATGCAAACATGAGTACATTCTTATTTTCTCGCCAGCAATTATCAGCTTGTATTCTCAAAGTTGGTGGTAGGCGACCTTTTTCTGCACCTACATTGCAAATTGCCTTCATAATAGATGTTACAACTTGATTGCTATCATGTAGATGCAAGGAATCAAACCATATATCTGCAAAGAACTTAATTCCATGCACTAACACTCCACATAGATGTGTCTTTAGAAAGTTCTTTCCTTGTAATTTAGGTGGAGTGGCAACAAAACGAGGCAATGTTGTTGTGTTCTGATCCATGCCATCTACAATAAGGCACATGTAGTCATAAGTCTTGCAAAATTGCTGCTGCCCCGATAGTTGAGATTCGTGATTTGGACCTTCCTCTATTACCATGAATGCTAAATTTGTTGTCGCCCTTTGCCTTGGTGACTAAATCCCAATATGTATCATGGGATAATCCAGTAATATTGTTGTATGCCTTATTGCAAATCTTTTTTCCATTTACGAGAGGTTTTACCTTTTGTCTTGAACTTAGCCTTTTATTGCCATTCTGAAGAAAGCAAGAGAGACTTGTGAGAAGGTATTCATTTCTTTCGCTTCCTCTTCTTTGCCACACGTGTCCTCTACATTCCTTGATGTCTGCAAGATCAATGAAGTGCATACATCTTCGCTTGCAACATAGATATCCCAATGCATTTAACATGTTCTCCTCCTTCATTACTCTCTTCCTCTTTGGTTGCTTTTGTGGATCTACCTGGATTCGCTTTCTCTTCATGCATATGTATGACCATTTTCGTTCCTCATGCACGTTGTTATCTGTATTTATGCACTTCTTCTCCTCACATTTGTTTGTAACCAAGCATCCATGGTTGGTCGTTGCATCCTTAGCCATATCACAATCAAAGTTAAATATTGAATAATCCTCTTTGGTTGCTTTTGTGGATCTACCTGGATTCGCTTTCTCTTCATGCATATGTATGACCATTTTCGTTCCTCATGCACGTTGTTATCTGTATTTATGCACTTCTTCTCCTCACATTTGTTTGTAACCAAGCATCCATGGTTGGTCGTTGCATCCTTAGCCATATCACAATCAAAGTTAAATATTGAATAATCCTCTATTGATCTCATCCTTGTTTTTAACATACTATTAGGACCATTCAATGAATTCAATATTCTACGAGAGTATTGAGAACCTTGAAACTCTTCCACTCCTGAGAGAACATCGCTCATTGGGACATCTTGCATGGCTTTCACAAATCCACAAGCTTGATTGACACCAGGTTTGTTAATATGCATGAACTCATCCACACTTAACAAGACATCGATATTGAAACCTTTGGCCTTCTCACTGTGCAAGAATTCATCCACCCCAAATAAGACTTCGCTTCTAAAATCATTTTGTTTCCCGGAACCAATGAACTCATCCACTCCAAATAAGATGTCACTTCTATAATTGAGTACATTGAAATCATCCACATTTGAAGTGATAGAGCCTGGCCAATGGGCACACTTTTTAGGTCCTTTGATATTGTAGTATACCTTGTCTTTATCATTGAAAACCACGTGCCTCTTTCTCATGTTTAAAAATTGCATGCTCCATCTCATATTCTTGCCTACCTCATAGTAGGGATCACATAAGGATGTTATGTTATCAACCATACCATCATCAGTGACTTTTAGAATCCTCATCTGTGCAAATGACCATTGCTCCACTTGTTCAAATCCCAATACTTCACCTTTTGCTACAGTCTTATTTGCAAATGATCTCATTTGTAAAATGTCCCCTATAGTAAAATCCAAGGTGGTGCACTTTGTATTCTTGATAATGTCTGTTGCATAAGTCTCATCTTTGTCCCATGCTATAAATGATTTGTTGGATGTATTGTAGGGCATAACATCTCCAAGTGTTTCCATATCTCCACATTTATACTTTAGCTCAACATGTGCGCTAAGAATATTTGATACAATAACTACCACCTTATCAAGTCTTCGAAAGTGGCAAATTGAATTGGGATCACTATCATGGATTGTAGCAAATGAAACTACTTCTCTTTTGCTACATAAAATCACATCCATCCCTAGAACAAAATCTATAGCCATCTCCTTTGTGAGAGTCCTTTGCAAGCAAGCTGCTGCAGTAGCAACAATTACATAAATATTAGTCTCTTTTTAATAATCTACTCATTTATTATAATTTTTAATTAGTACTTATTTATTGGTGGGATAAGTTATCCGATCAAACACTCATCAAATGGACACGCCAAGTTATCCTTTGCATGGTTGATCGAGCATTAAATACTATTTTTGCTCTAGTGTCATGCACATCTGTAAAAAAACACGATGCTAGGTATGTTATCCGATCAAGTACTTATGGGATGGGCATGCCACTTTGCATGTAAGTCAATTCCACCTAGTTGAAGGTCTGTGCAAATTATTGTGCCCATCAGATATGCTTTGCATTGTCGATCAAGCATAAAACACCGTTTTTGCTTTAGTATCATGCACAACCATAAAAAAACACGTCCTAGGTGTGTTATTCAAACAAGTACTTTTCAGATGGGGGCTCCACTTTGCACGCAAGTTGGTTCCAACTAGGTTGAGGTTCATTAAAAGTTTTGTGACCATTGGATATGCTTTGCATGGCCGATCACGCATTATACACCGTTTTTTCCCTAGTGATATGCACATCCGCAAAAAAACACGCCCTTAGGTGTGTTATCTGACCAAGTACTTATCAGATGGGTGTGCCTATTTGAAAACATGTCAATGCCACCTAGGTTACGGTGTAGGAAAAGTATTGTGCCCATCAGATATGCTTTGCATGGTTGATCAAGCATTAAATACCATTTTTGCCTTGGTGTCATGCACATCCGTAAAAAGACACGTTGCTAGGTATGTTCTCCGATCAAGTACTTATGGGATGGGCATAATTCAATTCCACCTTGTTTAAGGTGTGTGCAAAGCATTATGCCCATCGAATATGCTTTGCATTGTCTATGAAGCATAAAACACCATTTTTGCTCTAGTGTAATGCACAACCATAAAAAAACACGATCCTGGGTGTGTTATTTAAACAAGTACTTATTAGATGGGGGCTCCACTTTGCACACAAGTATCTCTCAACTAGGTTGAGGTGTATGCAAAGTATTGTAACCATTGGATATGCTTTGCATGGTCGATCACGCAATTTACACCGTTTTTCCTGTAGTGATATGCACATCCCCAAAAAAACATGCCCTTAGGTATGCTGACCAAGTACTTATTGGATGGGTGTGCCCCTTTGAGAACATTTCAATACCACCCAGGCTAAGGCATAGGAAAATTATTGTGCCCATCAGATATCCTTTGCATGGTTGATCGAGCATTAAATACCATTTTTGCCTTAGTGTCATGCACATCCGTAAAAAAACACGCTGCTAGGTGTGTTATTCGATCAAGTACTTATGCGATGGGAATGCCACTTTCCATGTAAGTCAATTACACCTAGTTGAAGGTGTGTGCAAAGTATTGTGCCCATTGGATATGCTTTGCATTGTCGATCAAGCATAAAACACTGTTTTTCCCTTAGTGTCATGCACAACCATAAAAAAACACGGTCCTAGGTGTGTTAATCAAACAAGTACTTATCGGATGGGGGCTCCACTTTGCACACAAGTCTGTTTCAACTAGGTTGAGGTGCGTGCAAAGTATTGTAACCATTGGATATGCTTTGCATGGTCGATCACACATTGTATATTGTTTTTCCTGTAGTGATATGCACATCCATAAAAAAGCACGCCCTTAGGTATGTTATCTGACCAAGTACTTATCAGATGCGTGTGCCCCTTTGAGAACATTTCAAAACAACCTAGGCTAAGGCATAGGAAAAGTATTGTGCCCATCGGATATCCTTTGCATGGTCGATCGAGCATTAAATACCATTTTTGCCTTAGTCATGCACATTCGCAAAAAAACACGTTGCTAGGTGTGTTATCCGATCAAGTACTTATGCGATGGGAATGCCACTTTCCATGTAAGCCAATTCCACCTAGTTGAAGGTGTGTGCAAAGTATGTGCCCATCGGATATGCTTTGCATTGTCGATCAAGCATAAAACACTGTTTTGGCCATAGTGTCATGCACAACCATAAAAAAACACGGTCCTAGGCGTGTTAATCAAACAAGTACTTATCGGATGGGGGCTCCACTTTGCACACAAGTCTGTTTCAACTAGGTTGAGATGCGTGCAACGTATTGTCACCATCGGATATGCTCTGCATGGTCGATTACGCATTATACAACGTTTTTCTAGTAGTGATATGCACATCTATAAAAAAACACGCCCTTAGGTATGTTATCTGACCAAGTACTTACCGGATGGGTGTGCTTCTTTGAGAACATTTCAATAACACCTAGGTTAAGGTGTAGGAAAAGTATTGTGCCCATTGGATATGCTTTGCATGGTTGATCGAGCATTAAATACCATTTTTACCTTAGTGTCATGCACATCCATAAAAAAACATGCTACTAGGTGTGTTATCCGATCAAGTACTTAGGCGATGGGAATGCCACTTTGCATGTAAGTCAACTCCACCTAGTTGAAGGTGTATTCAAAGTATTGTGCCCATCGGATATGCTTTGCATTGTCGATCAAGCATAAAACCACGTTTTTGCCTTAGTGTCATGCACAACCGTAAAAGAACACGGTCCTAGGTGTGTTATTCAAACATGTACTTATCGGATGGGGGCTCCACTTTGCAATCAAGTCTCTTTCAACTAGGTTGAGGTGCATGCAAAGTATTATCACCATCGGATATGCTCTGCATGGTTGATTATGCATTATACAACGTTTTTCCGGTAGTGATATGCACATCTGCAAAAAAATACGCCCTTAGATATGTTATCTGACCAAGTACTTATCGGATGGGTGTGCCTATTTGAGAACATTTCAATACCACCTAGGTTAAGGTGTACGAAAAGTATTGTGCCCATCGGATATGCTTTGCATGGTCGATCGAGCATTAACTACCATTTTTGCCTTAGTGTCATGCACATCCGTAAAAAAATGGCTGCTAGGTGTGTTATTGGATCAAGTACTTATGCGATGGGAATGCCACTTTCCATGTAAGTTAAATCCACCTAGTTGAAGGTGTGTGCAAAGTATTGTGCCCATCGGATAAGCTTTGCATTGTCGATCAAGCATAAAACACCGTCTTTTCCTTAGTGTCATGCACAACCATAAAAAAACACGGTCCTAGGTGTGTTAATCAAACAAGTACTTATCGGATGGGGGCTCCACTTTGCACGCAAGTCTGTTTAAACTAGGTTGAAATCTGTGCAAAGTATTGTCAGTATCGGATATGCTCTGCATGGTCGATTACGCATTATACAACGTTTTTCCCCTAGTGATATGCACATCCGCAAAAAAACATGCCCTTAGGTATGTTATCTGACCAAGTACTTATCGGATGGGTGTGCCTCATCCTTGCCTTCGTAACCCCGAGTAAAGTCTTCCTCTGGATCTGGGGCACAATATCTGCCATTGTTAATACACTGGGATTGGCACTGTTTGCTCGTAACAACTGACTCAGGACAATACCACGTGATGTAATGGGGAGTGAAACGTGTGTAACCGCCCTGTTCCAGGACATTTAAGCAAGATGAATGCTTCCGAAACTCTAGCCTCCAGGCATTTTCTACACGTTCACTAGGGAAGGAGCCTCAAGACTACAATCTAAATAGTGATTTCATGGATAGCTGGGATGTATTCTGTTTCTCAAAGTCTGTCTCTCAAAGTTTGATTAAACATTCTTATCCCCCCTTCGAAAAAACAGAAGCGAGAGGAACTCGTTTGAAAATGGCAAAACGATCGATCTCTGCAAGGGGAAATGTCATGTAAAATTTGAGGCACTATAGCATTACTGTATGAATGGCATAATATACAAGTCTCCATATGAGTATGCAAATGGCAAACTCAGAAAGATTTGGTATGGCTGTATGTGAGCTGATCCCCACATCTATGGGAGAGAGAGAGAGAGAGAGAGAGAGAGAGAGAGAGAGAGAAAGAGAGAGAGAGAGAGAAAGAGAAAGAGAGATTAAGAGAGAAAAGAGGGGCGGAGGGAGAGAGAGAAAAATCTTGGCGGCACAATTCTTTTTAAATTAGTTTCTTATTTGAGATTTTGAGTTCTATTTTAATTAGTTTCTTATTTAAATTTGAGTTTGTAAATTTGAGAAATGAGAGAGAATAGGGAGGGAGAGAAAGAGAGAGGAGAGAGGAAAAGAGAGAAATTAAGAGAGAGAAGAGGGGCTCTTGGCGGCCATGGCCGCTAAAGGGAGAGAGAGAATCAGAAATGAGAGAGAGAATGAGAAACGAGAGAGGAGTAGGAAGGGAGAGAAAGAGAGAAAGAAGAGAGGGAGAGAGAGAGAGAGAGCGATTCAGAGAGAGAAGAGGGGCTCCTTAAATGAGAGAGAAGAGTAGGGAGGGAAAGAAAGAGAGAGAAGAGAGAGGGAGAGAGAGATTAAGAGAGAGAAGAGGGTCTCCTGGCAGCCGTGGCTGCTAGAGGGAGGGAGAGAGTAGGGAGAGAGAGGGAGAGAGAGAGAGAAAGAGAGAGAGGGAGAGAGAGAGAAGTTTAAGAGAATGAAATGTGGCAAAGAGGAGAGAGAGAAAGAGAGAAATTAAGAGAGAGAAGAGGGGCTCTTCGCGGCCGTGGCCACCAAAGGGAGAGAGAGAATGAGAAATGAGAGAGAAGAGTAGGGAGGGAGAGAAAGAGAGAGAGGGAGAGAGACAAGAGATTCAGAGAGAGAAGAGGGGCTCCTTAAATGAGAGAGAAGAGTAGGGAGGGAAAGAAAGAGAGAGCTGAGAGAGGGAGAGAGAGATTAAGAGAGAGAAGAGAGTCTCCTGGTGGCAATGAGAGAGAAGAGTAGGGAGGGAAAGAAAGAGAGAGCTGAGAGAGGGAGAGAGAGATTAAGAGAGAGAAGAGAGTCTCCTGGCAGCCATGGCTACTAGACGGAGGGAGAGAGTAGGGAGGGAGAGGGAGAGGGAGCGAGAGAAGAGAGGAGGGAGACTTAGGGAGAGAGGAAGAGAGAGAGGGAGAGAGAGGGAGAGAGAGAAAGAGAGAGAGGGAGAGAGAGGGAATGAAACTTTTGGCAGGGCCACCAAGGGAGGGAGGTAGGGAGGGAGAGAGAGACAGAGGGAATGAGAAATGAGAGAGAAGAGGGGAGGGAGAGAAAGAGAGATTAAGAGTGAGAAGAGGGATAGAGGAGAGAGAGAAAGGGAGAGAGGGAGGGAGGGAGGGAGGGAGGAAGGCTGGGAGAGATTAAGAGAGAGAATTTAGAGAGAGAGAGGCATAGAGAGGGAAAGAATGACAAATCCTAGCAGCCAAGAGGATAAAGGTAGGGAGGTAGAGAGGCTGAGAGAGAGAGAGAGAGAGAGAGAATAATAAATCTCTAGAGAGAGAGGAGAGAGGTGGAGAGAGAGAGAGAAATAATTACAAATCCTAGGGAGAGAGAGAGATGAAGAGAGAGAATGATAAATCCTAGCTGCCATGGGAGGGAGAGAAAGAGAGACTTGAGATAAACTAAGAGAGAGAATGAGTGGGATGAGGACAGAGAGGGAAACACATAAGAGTTGTCAGAGAGAGAGAGAGAGAGAGAGAGAGAGAGATTAAGAGAGAGAATGAGGTGTCTTGACTATGGCTACAGAGAGAATTAGGAGTCGAGAGAGAGAGAGAGAGAGAGAGAGAGAGAAAGTTCAGAGGAAAGAGAGAGTTTTATATATTTACATATTTTATATTATACTTTTAAAAAATTATAAAAGAGTGAATTTATGGTTTGTTTTGAAGGTGAGATAATGTTTTTATATATATTCATCTTTTAAATTGAAAAATGTTAACTTTTCTTTAGATACTTGTTCTTCATTTCTCTCACATGCAGGTTTAGCCTCTACATTAAAACCCCTTCTTTTGCATATTTAAGCCTCTTAAACCCCAGCACATTAAAATGAACACAGAAAAAGAAATTATTTATTGCTTTTCTTCGCTTCGATGGTTGGTTTAGCATAGATTAGATTGCCTTAGAGGAGAGACAATTCTCCAAATTGCCAATTGAAGCCATGCTCAAATTTTTCTAACTAGTTCCTAATCGTTGTTAGTCCCTTCGCTCACATGCGGTTTAACACTCATAACATGCTATTAAATAAGACCTTTTACCATTTACCAAGAAGTTTATCAGTGGGCAGATTGCATGAGCAGATAGCATATATCAATGAACAGATTACATATATCAGTGGACAGATTACATGTCATGGGACATATTGGAGCTTGATGATTATTAGTTATTTTTATTGCATTTGTATAAATATTTAAGCTCATTTATTGTCATAAAAAACCTTGTAAAGCCTTCTAGGCTATTTTTTACATTTATTGCCATATGAAGCGCCTTGTAATAAACCCGACCATCCTGACCATTCACTATTTAACGAGTATCAGTGGGCTGCATAAGTGGATATCAGTGGAATAGTTTTTAGTAGGTAGATTGCATCAGTTACGTATCAGTGCACAGATATCAATGGATGGACAGATTACATGTCATCATGAAGATTGAAGCGTTATCACTAGAGGGCAAATCAATGGATGGACAGATTACATGTCTTCACGAAGATCAAAGCTTTATCACTAGAGGACATTTTATTTCATTGTAAAGCTCTATTGGCTAATTTTTTTACATTTCTACAAATATTTAAGCCTTGTAAATCCTTCTATGCTATTTCCCACATTTATTGCTATAAAATACTTTGTAAAGCCCTCTCCGCTATTGGTCACATTTATTGCCATATGAAGCCTTGTAAAGCCTTTTGGGCTATTTCCCACATTTATTGTATCAAGCGTTGTATATTGTACTTTACTTGTATGTATCTAAATTCTTCATTATCTTTTCTTGTAGGATTATGGAGCAATCAACTAATGTGGGGGCTATCCTAAATGAATCTGAGATTAGAGCATGGGTCTCTGATGTCACTTTGAATTTGAAAGGAAAGGAATATAGCCCCAATGGCTTTGGTAGGTGGACTCAATATCACATGGGTAGAAGAGCTTGGTTTCTTCATCAAAAGGAAAAAAGACTCTTTCTACTTATGTCAAAAAGGGAGTTTAATGATGTTGAAGATCCATGGGATGTTACTTTCTTCAAAAAAGATATGACTTCAAGCCTTGTAGTAGGCATAATGATAGAGCCAAAAGAGACTTTTATGGATATTTTCACAAAGAGTTCAGATCTTGAAGTTGGCGGTCTTCATTTTGTTGTGTCAAGGGGAGACTCAAAGACCTTTGTGATGCCTCCTCCTCAACCATCAAAGTTTCCAGAGCTGCAAAGTGCATTGGAGGCTTTTGCATATACTTGGGAGCAATTTCCTAGTGTGGTGGCAAAAAGGATGCATGCAAAGATAATGTTTGAGTACTTTCAGGATGCACAATATGCTCCTCATATTCAAGGATCTTCACATGAAGGAGATCAAGCTCAGACTTTGATGCAGGGACAAGAAGAACATGCACATTGTCACAAATGTGTAGAACATGAGCACAAACTTCTAGAGCAAGAAATGGTGGATGTAACTAAGGATGATGAAACACAAGCCTTGAGTGCACTGGAATTAAAAAAATTGAAAAAGATCAAGGTCGATCCACTGCAGTTATGCTAGAAGCTCTTGCTAGCAAACCACGACATGAAATGCAAAAGGCTAGTACTACAAGAGCCACGGTTCCAAGCAGTAAAAAAAGGCATCGTCCCACTGTAGAGAAAGATCATGTGGATGAAAAACGGTTAAAAGAAGAGAAAGATGAAGAAGACTCAAAACCCGAGGCTGAAGATGATCAGGATGAACTCACATCAATCAAAAATCTTAATCTGCGTCTTAATGAAGTAGTAACAGATGATGATGTGGGATATATCTGGGGTCAAAGGACATGGTTTGTGAATGCCAAAGATGTGGAAGCTACAACTGCCTTTACTGATAGCCGAAGCCTTGATATATCCTATGCACTGCAAATATACGAGGCTTTGAGAGATGGAAAGAAACCTGTGGCAAGCAATGTGGTCCTGCGCCCAATAATGTTTTGTCCAATCAAAAATACTTTTCTGGATCAAATAACATTTACAGGGCCAACATATTTCGAGGAAAACTTTAGTTGATTCTTTAAAGACACTCTTAAAAATATTCCACATGAACAAGGTGAGAATATGCTAAAGGAACCAAAGAGGGAATTCCTCCTTCATTGCAGATTCCACCCCATTGATGGTCAACATTGGGCTTATGCTTGTAATCAGATCGCAAAAGAAGCAAACGAGGTCAAAAGGCTTACTTCAGGACAATTTGCAAAGATAAGTTCATTCCATTATTATCCTACAACAATCTGTATATTCAAGCATGAGATCAAGTATTTGATTGAGTTTGAAAGACTTAATCATTATGTCCATGGAAAGCGTAAGATATCCTCAACATCAGAGGTCTTACAGAAGGCAAGGGTTATATGGACAACATTTGGTTCTCCAAATCCTGATTTGAAGTGAAAGGTCACAAAAGCAGACACTGACACACTCACAAACTTCTATACTTCTTTGAGTGCAGTTGTGCCTAGGGGAACTCAAGAGCAAGAAGAAAATATGACAAGCCTCAAGGTGGTGAGGACAGATATGCCGACTACACTTCTATCATATTCCGTCCTGTTGAAGTGTTCAATGAGATGCATGAAACATGCATTGCTTGTGAGCGTGGACAGTTGACCTATGAAGCTCCTTTGTTTATCTCCGGAAAGTCAAAGGTAATGGATAAGAAGGAGTTGACGGCAAGGATGTGGAGGCCTATAAAGTACTTACCTGCCAAGTATGCATCCAAGGCAGCACAAAAACTTTTAAAGAAAGAATGGTTTTTTGGAAAGAAAGACAAAGACCACTGCATGGAAGAATGCATCAATGTACAGGTGAGGCATGATGCAGTGCATAGCACCATTAAGTATTTGCTGTCAGAGAAACAAATTCCATTTAGTCATTGCAACATTGACTATAATGTGGTCAAGCATATAGCTTCTTTGTCAACACCCAAGGTAAAGCTATGGGCAAGCAGGTGGATTAAAAGGATGAAGATGGGTCAAAAATAGTAACCTCTTACATGAGAAAAGAAATCCCACAACAGGTGGTTTCATACGTGGAAAGATTAATCAGCGAGATAAGGATGCCAACAGATATGCACCAAAGCTTTCAATTCGATGTAGAGGTTATGGCAGAGTCTGGAAAGCTTGTGAACTTCAGGGGAGTTTCAGAAGATGACTTCATCAAGAATGAGTCAGCATGGGACAAGCCACAACTATTCTTTATCAATGAAGTTTCTAGCAATGATATCCATAACTTCATTGATAGAATAGTATATACCACCATTAGCAAAGTGGAAATTTGCAACATTGTCATTTTTGTTGATAAAAAAGACAAAGAAGCCATGCAAGTTACTCTAGAGCGAGCATATTCATCAGATTTGAAGATCTATAGTGGTGTTTATGTAGCAAAGAGAGGCAAGAGAGAATGTGGCATAGCGATTCAATCTCTTGAATCATTCTTCTTATGTATGCAGAGTCCCAACCTTGATCACTCCTTACAAAAGAACATAAGAGGGAATTCAAATAATTTGAGATTGATGCTAGAAGAGCAAGATATTCCCAGGTCCATACATTATCAAAAAAACAACTATGGAAGTCCTGCAAAAAGTGGGAGTCTCTTGCTTACCATGATGGAGAATTCGCTACCGGCAGGTTGGGAGGTCACCTTGTGCAGGATGGGATATTTATTTGAGGATCTCCTCAGAAAAGGCAACTCCACAAATATTATTGAAAACAAGCATTTCATGCCTTATTTTCAGCTTCAAGCAGATCTAACCACAGGCTATGAAAAAGAGATAGAGCACAAAGAGATTGATGACGTGGAAAATGACCTTGAAGATCATAATGTCCCAGTTTATGATGATGAAAAGATGGACTTACATGACTCGTTCAGAGAGAGGTTGGTGGATGAAGAGAAAGATGATGATGCCTTCTTTGATAATTATGGCTCGTAGGGTTATGTAAGAAGGCCACTACGACAATACTTAGCGGTATGAACTCTCTATTTCTCAGCTAAATACAATTTTTAAAATAAGATTTAAATTTAAAGATAATGAATCTAATCTCTCATATTTGTTTACAGGCAATAGAGGGAGAAGAAATGGATGAAGTCAATATGGAGGCACTCCCTTCTACTTCAGCAATGCAACCACCTCTAAATTCGATTGAAGAATCCCATGAGCACGAGAGCTTTAAAGACACCATGGAAAAGTAGAATGATTGCAAACATAGAATACAAGCTATGACAGAGACCCATTTTAAAAATTTAGCTGTATTGGATAAAATGGAAAGCTCATTTGAAGTTAGGATCATTTTGAAACAAGAACCTCAGTATTTGAGCTTTGGTAGAGAGGAGGTTTCAATCCTCTCCAATCCTTTAAAGAGGTTAATGATAATGTTATCCTGGCCATTCTCAGGTAACATTTGTTTATTTGTTTACAGTGTAGCTATATCTTAGTTTCCTAGTGCAGAATGCAAATCAATTCTATGAGCTAACGTTTGTTTATTTCTTGGTGCAGTGTAGTTATTTCTCAGCTTCCTAGTGCAATGCAGAATCATGTCTACATGCTTGATGTGTTGGGATATCTCAAGGTGTATGCCTCAGGCACACCTTATGTTTCTATGTGTGAGTGCTAGAGGCACAGTTAGGTGCCCACAAGCACAGTTAGGTGGTGGAAAAGCCACATAGGATGATTGAGTGAATCTAGGAGCAGATTGAGGAGATGATTGTGGAGCTTTGAGGTCATCAGTGATGTCAGTGACCTTGTATGAGGTGCCTACTTAAGGACCTCTTTCTTCTTCATTCTATAAGCAAGTATTCTGAGTTTGTGTCCACTCTACTCTTTCCTTTCAGTATTCCAACATGGTATCAGAGCCCTTTGATCCCCCTTGAGCCCATTTCTGCTACATCATCATCTTCTTCTTCATCTTCTTCTTCTCCATTTTCCTCTTTCTTCCCAAAATCTTTGAGAGCTTGGTTCTCCATCTACAAATGACCATTGCCCAAACCCTCTGAGCTGGAAACTCCTCTAGTATGGGTGAACTTCCACCTGTAAGCAATTGAAGAAAAAACGTCTGTGGTGGCTGCCATTCTCCAAATAGCGAATTTCTTGTGTTGCTTAATACTCCCTGCCTGCTTTGCCATTGCCTGAGCCCTCTTAGGAGTAGATGGGCGACCTCAAGACGAAGATTTTGAGCCATTTTTCAGGTCATTTGGTTTAGTAACGAGGGAGAAATCGTCAAAACTCAGTTTCAGCCTTTAGCAGCTCTCCCGGGCAAAAGTGTGCACCATTTCGTCCAACCTCTATGCTGGACCTTCTCTGGTATATGAGCTTTCTTTTGCTTCAGAAAGCCCTCTTTTCCTTGCTTTGAAGAGTGAGCTACAAGCCCTCCAAGTTCAGCTCTCTAGTTTTGACAGTTTTGACATACTTTTGAAAATGATGCTACATAAAATGCTACTCTAGCATTTCTGGTCTTTTGAAGTTTTCAATAACTTCACTACAAGTGTTGCTTCAGTTTTGTTTTGACTTGCTAGACCTGGTTGTGATTGGAAAGTGTTTATTTCATTCACTTCTATGAAGCATGCAAAAAGTAGCATCATTGTTTGAAAACTAGTCACTACTATTTGCTACATCAAGTGCCTATACTTTGGAAGTATTTCAGTTCTTTTTGCCTTGTAAGAGAGTTAGACACTGCCCAATATCTGGGTTAGACCCTCTCATGGCTACTTTATATAATCTTGAGAAGTTCAATGGAAAGGGCTTCCATACATGGCAAATGAAGGTAAAATTTGCATTAATGCGGGAGAACTTATGGGGACTTGTCAAACCTACTCCTACCGCTTCTTCTACGGCCTCAAATGCTAGAGAATCTTCAGCTCCGACACGACCGGCAAGGGATCCAGCAAGAGAAGAAAAAGCATATGGTATAATTGCTTTAGCTTTGGGTGATGATTACATACATCATATATCTGACTTGGAGTCTCCATCGGAAGCATGGCAGAAGCTAGATTTGATTTTTGGTGCAAGCTCTCACATATCTAATCTATCACTTAAAATCTCTTTCTTTGAATTAAAGATGGCAAGTGATACTACTTTAGCTGCTCATGTCAACTATATGCGGAGTCTTATGACTCAGTTAGCTTCTATCAACTCTCCTATCACCCCTGATGATGCTATGGCAGTACTACTTAAGAGTATGCCTGAAAGTTTTGATCACATTGTAAGCACTTTGAAGAATCTTCCCAATCCAAACCTTGAAGGCATTATCTTAGCTCTCCAAGAAGAAGAAAGACATATGGAGTTAAGGAAAGGCAATGACACTGCTTATATTATGAAATTCCAGAAGGGCAAGTATTCTCCTTGCAATCACTGTGGAAAGACAAATCACCTTTCAAAGGACTGCTTCAAAGTTAATCCATGCAAGCACTGTGGCAAAAACAACCATAGTGAGAAGTTTTGCAGAGCCAAAGCAAAGACAGAAAATGCAAATCTACTTACAGTGAATGAGCCTCCACAAGATGAGGCATCCTTTGAAGATTATGCATTTTAAACTCATCTCTATGTATGCTCCAGATCTCTCTTTTATGTCAAGGTACTCAGCCTGGCTCCAAAATGAATGAAAATAAATTATTGGGTGTTGTGTGTTTTGTAAACACCTCTGGTCACCTTATAATGTAGACCATGAGTATGTTTTGTTCCATGGTACCTCCTACAGACATTGTGTGCATGTACATGTAGGGGAGATCACCATTGGAAGGTCTGTTTGTATCCCTTTCTGTTTACCTTACACCCAAGGGAACCCTTGCTAGCATGAGAACCTAGCCATAGATTAATCCTTGACCACCATGAGATGGCATGAGAAACTATGAGACTAGATGTATCCTTGACATAGCCTGAGGCATTTCCTTGAGGGGGGGTTTGTTGGGATATCTCAAGGTGTATGCCTCAGGCACACCTTATGTTTCTATGTGTGAGTGCTAGAGGCACAGTTAGGTGCCCACAAGCACAGTTAGGTGGTGGAAAAGCCACATAGGATGATTGAGTGAATCTAGGAGCAGATTGAGGAGATGATTGTGGAGCTTTGAGGTCATCAGTGATGTCAGTGACCTTGTATGAGGTGCCTACTTAAGGACCTCTTTCTTCTTCATTCTATAAGCAAGTATTCTGAGTTTGTGTCCACTCTACTCTTTCCTTTCAGTATTCCAACATGATGCTCTCCTTTCTTCTATTCTTAGCTCTCCTCAAAAGACTATAGAAGATGTTTGACCTGGTTAAGCCCTTTGAATTTAGATGGGGTGCGAGTCATCTTTATGCCTTATCATGAGGAGTAAGTATCAACTCCAACCTTATTTTTACTATTTCTTTGGCAAGTTTGTGTAAAACAATAATCATTTTTATTCTGATCGTGTAGCTTACATTGGAGTCTGATCGCTTGGGACCTTGAAGTCAACCGTTTGTGGTTTGTGAATTCAATGGAAGGCTATCATGCCAACTCCCCAAGGTAATTATTCTCTTAATATTTTTGTTACTTTCTTATTTTGTATCTTATGATCATGACATATTAATATATTTAATATGTCATGATGGACAGTGCTACATATCGGCTAGTATCTACTATCAAAACAACCATGGAGCAACAAGACTGTTGGGTCTTTCCTACCGCTTTCGTAGGAAGAGCTAGGTTTACTATGTTGCAGGGTTCCGAGGCTTTTTATCACCTACAGATATATTGGAATTGTCGTTGTAGTATATATGTAGCTTAGGACCTCGAGTCGTGTTCCGGTGAGAGACGTAGGCTTAAGTGTGGTGAGTAAACATAATGCAAGCATGTGTAAAAGGCACGTAAACCATTGTTGTTGGGGTAATGAAGGCTTCCGCCTCCATTGGGGGTTGTAGGGTTTAGGAGGAGTTTAAGGGTTCAGAAGGAGGTTCCAGGGTTTAGAAAGAGTTCAGGGTTAGAAAGAGTTTAAGGGTTCAGAAGGAGGTTCCAAGGTATAGAAGGAGTTCAGGGTTAGGAGGAGGATCCAAGGTTCAGAGTAAAGTACATGGTGGAGAACTCGTCTCCCTCGTAGATCATTGAGTTAAGGGTTTAGGAAAGCATAGGAGTGGGAGAGGAAGAAGGTGTAAGAGCATGGGTGAAGTAAGAGAGAGAGGAGGAAGGAGGAGGAGGGAAGAGGAGGAGGGAGAGGGAGGAGAGAGGAGAAGGAGGAGGGAGGAGGAGGAGGAGGAGGAGGAGGAGGAGGAGGAGGGAGGAGGAGGAGGGAGGAGGGAGGAGGAGAGGGAGAGGATGGGTTGCAGGGTTGGAGGAGAGGGGAGAAGGGTTGCAAGGTTAGGACATGCTTTTGGACGTGCAGTGCAAGGAAGCATGGACACTTGAGACAAATGCTTGGAATACCAATGTAGACTCAACACAATGCCCCAAGAGTGTGGGCTTCATTCCATTATGGGGTATTTATACAAGTTGGAGAGCTTCCCTCTCTGCATGTAACACAAAGTCGTATCACAAAGTTGTAACACAAAGTTGTGTCACAAAGTCGTAACACATTCTCTCTCTTCATGTAGAAGATGTAACACAAAGTTGTTACACAAAGTTGTTACACAAAGTCGTAACATAAACTTGTAACACAAACTTGCAACACAAAGTTGTTACACAAAGTCGTAACATAAAGTTGTGTCTAGAAGTTGTAACACAAAGTTGTAACACCTTCTCTTTCTTCATAAGTTCATGTTGGCACAGAGTCAACATACCCCCGGATCCATTTTATTACCCGTCCTCGGGTTATGGCTTATTGCGATCACGTACCTGGGTTGCCATGTTTTTAGTCCAGTGGCTGTGGAACTTGTGTCGTGCCAGACGGTCCTGCTGTAGAGCCTTAGCACCATACAATTTTTGCGCAGTTTCCAGGTAGCCTGTATCCACCATTTGCTCGAACAGAGATATGTGGCGTGCCTCCAAGAAGATCACTCTTTGGTATAGTCGGCTTGTAATCTGAGCATCAATCCGTTCATTGGGATTAAAGCTGAGTGGAGGCAAATGGGAATCAAGGTAACAAGGGACCTCCAGAATTAATGCTAATGTTTTGCAGAATATGGCACTTTGGCGAAGGAAGCGATCAATGTTGCCGCGCATTGTTTGTTCATGCTGCTGAAGTGCTCGGATCATGGCGCCTTGGATAGTCCATTCTACACCAGAGTAGGATTCGATCATTGGCCAATTAATGACTCGATCTTCAGCCAAAGTGTGTATGTTGGCTTCCCATCTTTTACGCCTTGGAACTGCATAGAACTTGGGATGGGTTCTGAGACATGGAGGTGCCCGTAAGTACTCCTTTAAGAAGCTTACATCAAAGAGCTTGGGACGGCGCCAATCAGGTTGTGGATCCAATTTGCTAATCCAAGCTTCACTTATTTGGTGCTGACGAAGATTGGTAGGGAAGTTACCCAGGGTCCATCCACCGCGAGTTTTCATATCAGGATATTTGCTCCAAAATTCCTTGATGGGGTTACTGGGAAGTGGTATCTCATCAAAATCATACTCATCATTGGAACTTGGCATGGGTGTACGAATTGGATTATCCGGATCCTGATATTCAAAATCAAATACTGCATCATTTTCTGCTGATGGCAGCACTAGAAGTGTCGGAGGTGATGACGGGGCCGGGAGAGAAGCAGGGGACATGGGGGAGAAATATGGCTGAGTGATAGTGGCGGAAGGGGGAGCAGAGGGGAGGGGGGGAAGAAATGGGCAAATGGTTTGAGCAGCTTGGTAATCCTCAAGGGTAGGATTAGCAAGGGAGGGGAAAAAGCTAGGTGTGAGGGGCTCGTAAGTTTGGGACTGTTGGGTAAGTTGAAAATGGTGAGAGGCATGAGCAAAGAGACGATGGAGGGAATAGATGTTAGGATGAAGCTCGGGGAAGGTTAAGAGGGTAGCAGCAGCAAGGGGAAGTGAGGTTATGATGTTGGCAGAAAGAGTGGTTAGATAGGGGAAGTTGGATGTGAGATAGGCCTTGTCATCGTCCGACACTTCTTTTTGCTGGTGCGATGGGATGATCAGCTGCATGGGTTGGATGCCCGTTATGTCATGCCGTGCAAATAATAGGGATGGCCTTTGCAGCAACGGCAACAAACCTGCAATAACCCTGAGGGGAGGACTACCCATGAGGCAGGCATATGCAATGAAAGCATCTGTCCTGAGAGTTATAAACCCGGCATGTGTAGACAGGCAGAAGATATTCTTCTCATCTTCAGACAAGTCTTGGCAAATGATGCGCAGGGTTTTAATCCCGATGGATCGTTTCCAGTCGATTGTTGGATGAGCAGCTATGATCTTGAGTTGGAGTTGCTTCCATTGGATCAGCACGCGTGCGTGGAGGTGATCTTCCATTTGGAGAGCAGTCACAAGCTCTTCATACACCACAGTTGTGCATTGTAGTGGGTCGTCATTGTCTTGCAATGCCTCATTGGTATGCACCAGCAATTGGAGTTCAAGCTTGGAGATGGCTATTTTTTGGGAGTGCATCTCATTCATCTTTTCTTTGTACTGATGGTAGATGCTGGTGTATGCCTCTTTAAGCTTTTTCATTTGCAAGGTGACCTTTGCCTGTTGAGGGATGTCTTCAGTGGTATTGGACCATTGGTCCAAGAACTGGGCTTGTAAAGTGCTGGCCTCTTGAACAGTAGCAAGTTGGTCTTTTAAGAGTCGGCATTCCCTTGTAAGCTCATCAATGCTAAAGGCACGTACTGCCAAAGATTGTTGCATGTCTTCTAGCTTGTCCTTGCATTCCTGGAGCTCGTCTTCTTTGTGAATGAGAGTGAGTCGAGCTTGTGCCACTTCCTCTGTTTGTTGCGCATGTGCAGTTGTCAGGGAGTTATAGGAGGTCTGTAGGATTGCCATGGCTTCGACTGCCGCAGTCAGCTGTGTTTGACTTTGATGGAGGTTGGAGGTCACATCCCTTACGGCCTTCTCTTGAGCTTGGAGAGCCTGGTTCATGCGCACTTCTTCTACCTCCTTCTCATCTATCTGTGCCCGAAGAGCCTTGACCTCGATGGCAATTGCCTGGAATTGGTCTTCGATTTCTGATGCCGTCTGCCTTTCCAATTCTCTTGCATATGCTTCCTTAGCCAAGCTAGTGAAGAGTTCGGACATTTGGATCATTTGGCTAGCTTGATGCTGGAGAATGACAGATGGTGATGAGGTCTGGCGATATTGCTGATACAAGTGGTGCCCATGTAGCCATCCCGAGGGTTCTGTAGTACTTGAGGGAGGTTGTTCCAATGGCATTTCACTCCCTTGTGGACAATAGTCATACTGCTGATCTGGCACGAGCTCTCCTTGAGGCTCATCGACTGGCATGACGTCGATGGACGGTTCGAGTGCCGATGTGGTCTCAAGCTCTGGTGCTGATCGTTCCTCAGGTTCGGGTGCCAACCTTGTCTCGAGCTCGGGTGGGTGCTGTTGGGGGAGACTTAGTGGTTGCAATTGTGCACCGAGCTGAAGCATTTCCTGAGGCAATTCTGCAATCCTGCTTTCCAAAATAGGTACTTCTGTTAAGGCATCTGTACTTATCAATGTGATAGCTGGCGCAGTTGATGATGGCTCCCATACTGGTGAGAAGGGTATGTCCAACTCCTCAATTGGCTTTGGAGACTGGGGCAGAGTCATTTCTCTTTGTTGGAGTTCCTTTTTGATGATGATAGCCAATAAGTGCGGAATTTTACATTTCTGGCCTGAAGAACCATCGAGTTTTTTGGTAAAGAAAATGACAAAGTGTTGGACCCAGTCTTGTTTGAGCTTCCTACTCAGCAAAACAAATGTGCGGAGTGGAAGGGAGCGTTCCTTGCCGTTCTTTATTCCCAGGATGGTGGATAGAAATTGTGCTGCTTCCTTGAGATGAGGGTCAAGGATTGTGCGAAGCAAGATGCCATCTCTATGGATCAGGGTACCCTTGGTGAGGAGAGTCTGTACTTCAATAAACTTTGCATCCGCAGACCTTTTAGGGTATTCGCCACCTTGCCTTGGCAGAGAGAAAGCCCGTTGAATGACTGTACTGTCGAGGATAATGTTCAGTGGGCTCTGCTGTACAGTGATTGTACCGTACTTGCCATCTGTTGCATTGCTGGAGTAGTAAGAGTGGAGAAAGTCCTTGATGTAGGTGGTCATGATAGGACTATCCTCCAAGGATTTGAGGCTCTCATGCAAATTGCCTAAACCCCGTTGCTCTAAGTAAGATGTTGCTTCCTGGGAAAGAGCATAAGTCGAGGTGGGTGGCCAGACAAGTTCCAATGATTGGGCCTTGTTAACAGTTGTGCACGCCGGCTGTGACTGGGGTGGCATTTGTTCTGCTTGGGCATGCACTGAATCTTCTCCGGAGCTATCGCTTTGGACCACGAACGTCTGTGGTCTTCGTGGTTGAGAGGATGTAGATGGCTGCGAACTCGGGAGGGGGTCTCGTGGTTGAGGTGGTCGGCTCTTTCTGCGCATCCTCTTTAGTGGCGGCATCTTTTCTGAACCTGCATCCATGTACATGTAGTGTACCATTGATCATTACATTGATTGGCATGCCTGTATGACCTTTCTGTGTGGGTGTGGGAGAGAGTTTTTTTTTTTTTTTTTTTTTTTTTTTTTTTTAAATACATCTTTTGAGAGGGTGGAATGAAAGTGTGTTGTACAATTATTCATGCAATCATCTATGTGTCTAAGCGAAAGCGTGTGAGTGCACGTGACCTAGTAGCTAAGTAGGGACTAACTATATGCTTTTTTTGCTGGGATTTTCATAGGGCAGCTAGAACTCATTCACCAATCCTGAGCTCTAGGTAAAATCGATTGAGGCTACCTATATGTGCGAAGACGTACATATGCAAGTGAGTGCTCGTGATACAATCTAATCCTAACTAAGGAAGACTTGGTTTCCCAAATCTTCGTTTTTGTCGGGGATGGCTCGCGTGTTGATGTAGTAGCGCTTCAGTCGGCTCCCGTTTATTGTTGTGTTGAATTGGACTCCATCGAGTGTTTCAAGTAGCACAGCGCCAATGGGATTCATCTTTCGTACCCGGTAGGGTCCTTGACCCAGATACTTCAATTTGCCCTTGTGTACTTTGGCATTGTATAACAGGACTAAGTCGCCTTCCTTGATGTCTTTAGCTTTCAGATTCCTGTCAAACCATGCCTTTCTTCGACGTTTTTCTGTTGTCATGGCATGATAAGCGACTAGTCTTGTCTCTGTATGCTTTTCCAATTGACAGAGCCTTTCTTTCAAGGACTCATGATCACCCAGGCGTTCTTGTATTGCGATGCGCAGACTTGGTATTATAAATTCAAGTGGGACCACGGCTTCAAGGCCGTACACCAATTGAAAAGGTGTGTTCCCTGTACTGACCTTGAATGTGGTTCTGTATGCCCATAAGGCTGCATGCAGTTTCTCTGCCCAATCAGAACGCTGCGGTTCTACTACCTTGGTGAGGATATTGCATATGATTTTGTTTGTGGATTCTGCTAATCCATTCCCTTGGGGGTAGTAGGGTGTGCTTTTTCTATGAATGACCATGAAGCCAGACAAGAGTTCTTGGATTACCTCATTGACAAAATGTGTGCCTCTATCCGACACAATTTCAAGGGGGCATCCGAATCGGGTGATCACATGTTCGTACAAGAATCTTGCTGTGCTTTTGGCATCTGCCTTTCTGACTGCCTTAGCTTCAGCCCATTTTGTAAAGTAATCAGTGGCCACAATGATGTAGCGTGCCTGTGTTCCTTTTGCTGCGGGATGTATGGGACCCACATAATCAATCCCCCATTTTTCAAATGGCTGTTGTGCAACAACTGTTGTTAGGGGATTGAAGTCTTTGTGTTGTGGTTTAATAGTTCGTTGGCATACATCACAGCCTTTTACAAATTCATAGGCATCTGCCCACAGTGTTGGCCACCAGTAGCCTGCGAGGAGAACTTTTCTTGCTGTGGCTTCCCCTTGGAAGTGTCCTCCTGCAATGCCTTCATGGACTTCACTCAGGATTGGCAGGATCTCATGAGGCATTACACATCTTCTTAATATCTGGTCCTTGCCCATCTTGTATAATTGTCCTGCAATGAGTTGATATGGTGCAGCCTTTAGAATCAATTTTCTGGCATCTACTGCTTTCATGTCAGGGGGTGGTCTTCCTGCCATCAAGTACCCAATAATATCTCCACACCATTCTGGAACAGCATCTATTTGAAATAGTGTGGCATCTGGTAAGTCAGCTTCTACTCCAGTGGCTTCTTCTCCTGTCTTTACTCGAGACATGTGATCGGCAATGTAGTGTTGGGCACCTTTGCGGACCACAATTTTGAAGTTGAATTCTTGTAGCAAGAGGAGCCATCTGGTTATTCTTCCTGTGGTACACGGACGGTTCACAAGATAAAGCAATGCTTGATGGTCGGTGTAGAAGACAAAATCATTTGCAAGGAGATAGTGCCGAAATTTCTTTACACTGTACACCATTGCTAGGGCTTCTCTTTCTGTGGTTGTATAGTTGATCTCTGCATCATTGAGTTGTCGACTGGCGAAGTAAACGGGGTAGTCTTTCTTATGTTCACCAGGTTGACAAAGCACACTCCCAATTGCATACTTGGATCCATCAGTATGAACATGAAAATCAATATCCCAATTGGGAGATAGAAGGATGGGTGCTGTGATTAGGCGCCACTTTAAAAGCTCAAAGGCTTGGTCGCACTCTTCGGTCCATAAGAATTCCACTAATAATTTGTAAAGTGGTCTAGCTATCATGGCATACCGCAATATAAATCTTCTATAATAGCCGGCATGTCCCATAAAGACCTGTACACCTTTGGAATTTGTAGGAGGAGGCAATTCCATGATGATTTTGATTTTGTCCATGTCAGTTGCAATCCCATGTTGAGAGACGATGTGTCCTAAAACAACTCCGTGGGTGACCATGAACTGGCATTTTGTTGGATTTAGGGAGATGCCATACTCCCTGCATTTGATTAGTACTTCTTCCAGACATTTAAAGTGGTCCTGTTTGGTTGAATGGATGCACAAATCATCCAAGAACACCTGTAAAAACTTATTCAAGAATGACTTGAAAGCTGTGAACATGACTCGCTGGAATGTGGCCGGGGCATTACAAAGGCCGAATGGCATGACTCTATATGCAAAAATACCCCATTCTGTAGCAAATGCTGTTTTTGATTGGTCTTGAGGAGCAATTTGTACTTGGTTATAGCCACTGAAGCCATCCAAGAAGCTATAAATTTCGGATCCTGCCACCCTTTCCAACACTGTTTCTGTTAAGGGTAGGGGGTAGTGATCCCTAATTGTGGCGGCATTCACATTTTTCAAGTTTACGCATATTCTGAGCTTCTTGTTGCGTTTAGGCACAATGACAATGGGTGAAACCCAATCAGTGTGCTCTATCTCGTAGATGAATCCGGCATCTAGGAGTTTTTCCAGCTCATCATAAACCATGGTGCCATATTTAGGATTTGTGCGATAAGGTCCACATACCTTAGGGCGAGCACCTTCCCGTATAGGGATCGTGTGAACTGCCACTTCTGGTGAAATTCCTTTCATCTCTTTCTATGACCATGCTAGGCAGTCACGGTATTCCATTAGGAGGTCTTTGAGTTTGATTTCATCTTCTTGACGGAGCTGTTTCCCAATGAAAACCAACTTTTCTTCCTCCCCTTCCAGGGCGAGGTTTATTGTGCGTGTTTTTGCCGGTCCCTCATAGATTGGAGTTTCTCCAATGCTATCGGTTTCTTGAACTTCAGATTCTCTGATTGGTCTTGGCATTGCTATTGGTGCATTACCACTTGTATAATTCTTAAAGTATTCCGGCACTTCTCGAAGATCGGCCTCTGATGGGGTTGAACTAGCCTGAGATGTGTCATGAGTACTGGGTGGCATAGTTGCATTTAGTAATTTGTTAGGCTCTTCTTTCCTTTCTTTTTCTGAAGTCTCTTGATCGAACTTCATCCGCACATGTGGCTTATATTTCCGAAACTTCTTACGTTGGGAACTGTGGGGTAACTTTTCCACTGGTAAGGTGTTTCCAAGTAAGGGTTCATGTGCTGCACATACTCCTTCCAGTCCTTCAGGGGACCATTCAAGAGGTGGTGGTTTTGACTTTGAGGGGACTGCCTTTGCAAGATACAATTCCACAATCCGTGTTTGGACTCGTTCGAATTCATTGAAGTGCTCGGCCTTGGCTTTTCTGCGATTTCCTCCTGCAGCTTTCTTGCGGGATCTTCTGCTGTTATGCAACTGTGGAGGTTCAACTTTTGGGAGCTCAACTGCCATTAGGGCATGGAGAATGGCTAGGTCATTATCAAAGATTTGATCTTCAATTTCAGCATTCGCAGCCTCTGTTTCAAGGTCCCAAGGAAAATCTGAATCATCATTGGTATGGGTACCTTCTTCAGGTTCATTATCCCATTCGAGGTCAGCCATAAAGAATGGCATCTCTAGATCGATTGGTTCTTCATGTGTCGGTGGAGGATCGACCTGTAGTGCGTTAACATCTATCTGTGAGAAGATGGGGTCTAATGAATGGCAGTTGTCGATGGTTGCCAATGTTTGTATCCAGTTATTGACATTGCTTTGTGAGTCACCTGCTATGGCATGCTGTTGCAAGGGATCTGATTTGCTCGAGATTGTCGTGGAAGATGTGTCATCCAATGCTCTAGGAACAATGGGTTTAATAGCTCCTGTCCCCACATTCACCCTGACTGCAGTGTCTCGATTCTGGATTGTCAATCTATTAGTTCCCCAGTCATGGAGGACGGATGCTTCCCGTAACCAAGGACGTCCCAGTAAGATTTGATAGGACTTTTTGGGGAGATCCAGGATTGTGAATTGAAGGGAAAAGCGGACTCCTGCGATCTTTGTGGACACGCCATTCACTACTCCCAAGGGTTTAGCCCGTGAATCATCGGCAAGTCGTATGTTGAAATTAGCCTTTTGCATTGGTGGGAGACCCCATTCTTCGTAGAGCTCCTTTGATAGGACATTGACACCTGCTCCACCATCCACTATGGCTTGGACTTCATTATATGCTTTGTGGATCAAAGGCACAGTGATGTTGCGTATGTCATCTCTCTCACCCATCCGCACAGGGATATCTTCAATGTCGTTCATAGGTGGAGGGGGATTTGCGAGTTCAATCCATCCTTTGAAACTCTCCCAGAGATTGGGACAATTTCGTAAGAGGATTCTGATGGGAATGGACACAGGGCAACTCAGGATGCTAGAGAGTGCAGCTCCTTCAAGTTGACGGGGTGGTACATTCTGTTGTGGAGTCTGTTGTTGGAACAAAGGCTCGAGTACAGTATCAATACTTTGTTGGGCCAAGTCATGGAGTGGGTCTTGAGCTTGTTTCTGAGCCTCAAATTGAGCTTGTTCATTTTGGACCCATTGCTGAAGTGCCTGAAAACGAGCCTTTTCCACCTCTGCATTCGGGAATGGAGCTTCTTTTATTCGAGGCTCGGGAGTTGATGTGGATGAACTCGGCTGCTCATTGCTTGGCGGAGGTGGAGGCGCTTGTGCTTTCTTTCTCAGAAGTCGCTTCGGTTGGATTGGAATGATAGGGTCCTTCGTGGCCTCTTTCTGTTGGCGTGTAATTACATTGATAGGTTGTGACCTTAGACTTGCCGGACCCAGACTTTGATGGTCCACCCCAATGATGCCGATGGGGACGTCAGGCTTAACCTCTGTTTGTTCTGGGACCTTATTTTTCATGGGACAATCCATACAGGCATGTCCTATGCCACAATCTCTGCAAAGTGGTTGGAAAGTAGCTGGGCTACCGCGATGAGGGCACTCTGCGATTCTATGATTTTCTCCACAACCATAACACTTGATTGGTGCGCGAAATGTGTTGGGTCGCACTTGATTTGCATAGACTGGTATTAGACCCTCTGCACCTTCTACATAGTACACTGGGTACTCTGCTTCATACTCAAATAGCGAGTCTACTTCCTCGGCTTGTAATTGATGTATGGGAACTGCCTGAGGAGCTGGATTTGGTGCTCTTGGATACGGTCGTGGATTTGGATTCCTGAGTAGTTGTGGGACTTGTGTCCGAACGGGAACAGGATTTAGCCTCGGAGCTGGGGGTGCTTGTGCAAGTGCCGGTTGCCTGTATACTGGCATGGGTGCCGCTTGGTATTGTGGTGGTCGAGGCGGATTGGTGCGCATGTTGAAGATGCAACTGGTCTCATCATGGCCGCCGACGACACAGATATGGCACCACAACCGTGGCGGTGGATTTGCTTGTGCATTGATTCTTGCTCTTAGGACTGGGCATTCATTTGCTGTATGATTTGCCAAGCAGTGTGGGCACCAGACATTTTCTCGCCGTGGGTATGTTTGAGTTGGCGGCTGAGACAAGTGAAGTTTTTGATCCATGGCCTGCATCATATCTTCTTTCAGCTTCAAGGTCATGGCCTCGAGGCGATCTTCATTGGATGTTTCGGCAATGTCCTTTGATTTACCTTTTTTCGAGCGCTTATCTCGTGTATTGGACCTGGCATCATCACTGCTAGTGTCTGAATCTGTCATGCCATCTTCGATGTCAATGGCTGCCGCATGAGCAGCACTGAATGTTTCATAGCTACTTATCTTTTTCATCTCCTTGCGGATTTTCTTTCTGAGGCCTGCTATGAACCATGCCGTGAGGTACTTTGCATCTGGGCGTGGGTCACATTTGGCGATCAATCTCTTCATCTTTCCCAGGTATGTGCGTACATCTTCCCTCCGGCCTTGTTCGATCTTGCTGAGTTGGAGAGCGGGGTCATCTTGGAGCCTCTCCGTTTGAAAGCGACGTTTGAACTCGGTTTGAAGTAGGTCCCATGTAGCACGTTCTTCCACAAGAAGGTCGAGGTACCATTCTGACGCCTCATCAGTTAAGGCCATTGGAAACCAAGCCACCTTAGTTTCATGGGATTGATCACCACCTGCGCGACATGCGGCATCAAAATGTTGGAGGAAGCGAGCAGGGTCTCCCCTACCATTATATTTGGGAAGTTCCAGTTTTCCCAAGGGGCGTCGGCCGTGATTGTTGTGATTTCGTCGATTGAAGAAGTTGTCAGCCTCGGCATCGAGCTCGATGTCCCCATCATGCTCAGGACGACGTCCAGCCATGTTGGGGCGAGGAGGAGTTAAAGGAAGTTGTTGAATCTCAGGGGGGAGTCGGGGTAGAGGATTGGCGGGGGCGGTTGTTGCAGTGGAGTTAGTTGCGGATTGGGCGAGCGTTGGAGTCGAAGTCGTTGGCCGGAACGTAACTGCATGCAGATGGTGCGTGATTTGCCAAGGGTATCGCTACCCCAAGGGCGAGTGTGGAGGTGGTGTCGTTAGGAGAGTTAGAGTGATGTTAGTGTGTGTAGGGACCGTCGTGTTAATAATGTGCCTAGGATTGTCCTACGTGTGTAGGGAAATGTGCCGGTGCAGACGGATCGTTAATCGGAGGTCGCGGCGTGAAAATACGAGTGAATTAATGCAAAATGAGGCCCACACGGGGGCGCGAACGAACGTGTGCTAGGGATGCCGAAATGGTGTGCAATGGGCTGGAAAAATACCCCGTAACGTGGTGTTTCCGTGTGTGAAATCTGGGTTCAAACGGGGTTCAATTTGGGTCCCAAACGGATGAGTTTCGAGGGGTTAAAGGAGGGGTAAATTTGGTGTTTGGGGGGTCCTAATGGTGGTGTGAATGGACTTTAAGTCCAACCGAGGGGTTGAAACCAAGTGACTCTAGTTAGAGTAACTAACCTAGATCCTCCCAGTTACTGTAACTGGGAGGTTAAACTAACTGCAGTTAGATACTAACCGAAGAGTTAGTCTAACCTAACCGAGGGCTAACTAAACTAACCTAACCGCAGTTCCGACTAACCAAACCTACGTAACTAATCTAACTTAGGTTAACTAACTAACTTAGTTAGCCTAACCTAACTAACCTAACCTAACTGTAGTTAGGACTAACTAACCTAAGGTTAAGCGACTAACCTAACCTAACCGTAGTTAGGACTAACTGGAGGTTAGTTTAGGTTAGGTGTAGTTAAAATATTTTTTTTTTTTTTGGTTCTGAGGGGGCTGCCCGACGGCGGCGCTCGGGGGGGGGGGGGGGGGGGGGTGTTGCGCAGGGGAGGGGGGGTTTGCGCAAGGGGGGGGGGTGCGCAGGGGAGGGTGGGGTTGCGCAAGGGGGGGTGCGCAGGGGAGGGAGGGTGCGAGGGGGGTGGTCGCAAAGGGGCGAGGGGGGTGGCGGGGCTGGGAGCGGGCGGGGTAGGGTAGCGGGGGGCGGTGAGCGGGGCTGGGAGCGGGCGGGGTAGGGTAGCGGGGGGCGGTGAGCGGGGCTGGGAGCGGGCGGGGTAGGGTAGCGGGGGGCGGTGAGCGGGGCGGGGAGCGGGGTAGCGGGGGGGTAGGGTTAGGGTGGCGGGGCGGGGAGCGGGTCGCGGCGCGCGGGGGCGGCGCCGCGCCGCGGGGTGGGGCGAGGCGCGGGTGGTGGGCGGGGCGGGGCGCGCAGGGGCGGCGCCGCGCCGCGGGGCGGTGCGGGGCGCGGGTGGTGGGCGGGGCGGGGCGGGGCGGGGCGCGCAGGGGCGGCGCCGCGCCGCGGGGCGGGGCGAGGCGCGGGGCAGGGCGGCGGGCGGGGGGGCGCGGGTAGGGTAGGGGGGCGGGGAGCGGAGGCTGCGCCGCCGCGGGGCGGCGCGGGGCGGGGGCGCGGGTGGCGGCGCTGTGCGCCGCCGGGTTGCGGGCGGGTGAGGGGGCGCGGGGCGGCGGCGCTGCGTGCGCCGCCGCGGGGGAGGGGCGGGGAGCGGGGGGTGAGAGGTGAGGGGGGGGGGGGGGGGGGGGCGGGGGGTCGCAGGGGGGTGGACAGAGGAGAGAGGGGGATGGGGGTAGGGGATAAGAGAGAGAGAGGAGAGAGGGTGTGAGAGAGGGGTAAGGGGGAACGAGAGGAAGAGGGGGAACGAGAGGAAGAGGGGGGTGAGGGGGATGGGGGAACGAGAGGAGGAGGGGGGTGAGGGGGGTGGGGGAATGAGAGGAAGAGGGGGGTGAGGGGGATGGGGGAACGAGAGAGGGAGGGGGGTTGAGGGGGATGGGGGGACGAGGGGGGTAAGGGGGAGAGAGAGAGGCGGAGAGGGGGAGGGGGAAGATGAAGGGGGAGGGGGAGAGGGGAGGTGGTGGGGGAGAGGGGGAGGTGGTGGAGAGGGGGAGGTGGTGGTGGGGGAGAGGGGAGGTGGTAGTGGAGGGGGAGGTGGTGGTGGGGGAGAGGGGAGGTGGTAGTGGAGGGGGAGTGGGAGAGGGGGAGGGGGGAGGTGGTGGGGGAGAGGGGGAGGGGGAGATGGTGGGGGAGATGGTGGGGGAGAGGGGGAGGCGGAGAGGGGGAGGGGGAAGATGAAGGGGGAGGGGGAGAGGGGAGGTGGTGGGGGAGAGGGGGAGGGGGGTGAGGGGGATGGGGGAACGAGAGAGGGAGGGGGGTTGAGGGGGATGGGGGGACGAGGGGGGTAAGGGGGAGAGAGAGATGGGGGGACGAGGGGGGTAAGGGGGAGAGAGAGAGGCGGAGAGGGGGAGGGGGAAGATGAAGGGGGAGGGGGAGAGGGGAGGTGGTGGGGGAGAGGGGGAGGTGGTGGAGAGGGGGAGGTGGTGGTGGGGGAGAGGGGAGGTGGTAGTGGAGAGGGGGAGATGGTGGGGGAGAGGGGGAGGCGGAGAGGGGGAGGGGGAAGATGAAGGGGGAGGGGGAGAGGGGAGGTGGTGGAGAGGGGGAGGTGGTGGTGGGGGAAAGGGGTGGGGTAAAAGAGCAACAACAAAAAAAACTGAAAGACGGAAATTGAAAAGCAAGGCGAAGTGGTTACCTGACGCTGTCCAAGTCTTTCTCGATGGAACGGGATTGTCGCGGAACAATGGACGGTGGGTGGAAGGCTAGGTCATTGCTGCGAGAAGGGCTCGATGTTACTTACATGGCGAGGATAGGAGTAAGGGGGCGGTCGATGGAGAGGGAGGAGTGTCTTGCGTGGGGCTCGGAAGTGTGAGATGAAGAATGAGGGGGGGGTGGAGTAGGTTTTTATAGGTTTGGATTTTAGGTTTAGGGTTTAGGTTTAGGGTTTAACCCTAAACTCTTCCCGAGCCATAACTCTTTATGGAGAGCTCGGTTTGCCTTTCTGTAAAAAGGTAAAATGATCGTAATTGAAAGCTCTATGCAACCGTGTCCACTACCTAGCCTAATTGTACATCATGTGGCTTTTATTTAAGAAATTAAGAAAATTTCTTAAGGTAGTATCCCAAAGTGGATGTTTGGGGTTGATATGTTTGGCTAGATTTGGAAAAATTTTTACTCTCCTTGCCCTTGAGTGGTATGTGCGTGAAAGTTTGAAGTAGTGACTTGTTTTACACCTACCTACGCATGTTTACTCGCTACTTGAGACGCTAGCCTCCCCGGCAGCGGCGCCAAATGTTGGGTCTTTCCTACCGCTTTCGTAGGAAGAGCTAGGTTTACTATGTTGCAGGGTTCCGAGGCTTTTTGTCACCTACAGATATATTGGAATTGTCGTTGTAGTATATATGTAGCTTAGGACCTCGAGTCGTGTTCCGGTGAGAGACGTAGGCTTAAGTGTGGTGAGTAAACATAATGCAAGCATGTGTAAAAGGCACGTAAACCATTGTTGTTGGGGTAATGAAGGCTTCCGCCTCCATTGGGGGTTGTAGGGTTTAGGAGGAGTTTAAGGGTTCAGAAGGAGGTTCCAGGGTTTAGAAAGAGTTCAGGGTTAGAAAGAGTTTAAGGGTTCAGAAGGAGGTTCCAAGGTATAGAAGGAGTTCAGGGTTAGGAGGAGGATCCAAGGTTCAGAGTAAAGTACATGGTGGAGAACTCGTCTCCCTCGTAGATCATTGAGTTAAGGGTTTAGGAAAGCATAGGAGTGGGAGAGGAAGAAGGTGTAAGAGCATGGGTGAAGTAAGAGAGAGAGGAGGAAGGAGGAGGAGGGAAGAGGAGGAGGGAGAGGGAGGAGAGAGGAGAAGGAGGAGGGAGGAGGAGGAGGAGGAGGAGGAGGAGGAGGAGGAGGAGGGAGGAGGAGGAGGGAGGAGGGAGGAGGAGAGGGAGAGGATGGGTTGCAGGGTTGGAGGAGAGGGGAGAAGGGTTGCAAGGTTAGGACATGCTTTTGGACGTGCAGTGCAAGGAAGCATGGACACTTGAGACAAATGCTTGGAATACCAATGTAGACTCAACACAATGCCCCAAGAGTGTGGGCTTCATTCCATTATGGGGTATTTATACAAGTTGGAGAGCTTCCCTCTCTGCATGTAACACAAAGTCGTATCACAAAGTTGTAACACAAAGTTGTGTCACAAAGTCGTAACACATTCTCTCTCTTCATGTAGAAGATGTAACACAAAGTTGTTACACAAAGTTGTTACACAAAGTCGTAACATAAACTTGTAACACAAACTTGCAACACAAAGTTGTTACACAAAGTCGTAACATAAAGTTGTGTCTAGAAGTTGTAACACAAAGTTGTAACACCTTCTCTTTCTTCATAAGTTCATGTTGGCACAGAGTCAACAAAGACTAAGTAGAATTCAAACGATGTCTACCAGTGGAGCAAAAAGATGGGCACAGCTATGGGTGGAGAGTTGCCTACAACTGCATGTTGTTTCTTAGAGAGATTTTTGATTTGGAGTTACCAGTCAAAATGGAATCATATACAGAAGCTGATCTACTAGCGTTTCGGGCTGAGAGTATTCAACGTCTAATTGCTACCATTGGGAAACAACCTGAAAATATGACTACATTGCAGCATGTATAAAACCTTATCTTTATACTTGTATGCTTGTTCAAGCCTTTAATTGGGATGTGTAAATCTCATAACTTTTTTATATTTTCCTCCAAGAGGAGAAGAGACTGAGTCTAATGAAAGCATGCTATCTTTATACTTCTATGATTATTTAAACCTTTATCTTTATTTGGAATGTGTAAATCTCATAACTTTTTAAATTTTTCCTCCAAGAGGAGGAGAGACTCACTCTAATGAAAGCATGTATGAAACATTACTTTTTAAATTTTTGCTCCAAGAGGAGGAGAGACTCACTCTAATGAAAGCATGTATGAAACCTTATCTGTATACTTCTATGCAGTCTAATGAAAAAACCATTATTAATGTTGGGGAACAACCTAAAAATATGACTACATTGCAGCATGTATGAAATCTTATCTTTATATTTCTATGCTTGTTTAAGCCTTTATTTGGGATGTGTACATCTCATAACTTTTTTATATTTTTATAGCAGAAGGAGGATGTAGAAGACATAGCAAGTGAAGAAGAATACGATGTAGACTACTCTCTCAATAAGATGAGTCATGAAAATATGACTCTATTGCAGTAGATTGGAAGTTCATTCACCGCTATGTTGTTAATTCGACAACAACCTCATTTTTTTGAATTTGGTGAAGAAGAGATTTTAATCCTCTTGAATCCTAAGAAAGAGGTTAATGTCAAAGTCATTACAACCATCCTCAGGTTTGATGCAGCCTTTTCCTTGGCTTTATACTTTGCTTATTTTGATTAAACCCAAGAAGATAATACTTTATTTTTAAATATAGTAACGTTATAGCAAAATTTCCTCAAAATATACAAAGTGTTTCATATATGCTCGATTCTCTTATTTCAGAAGTGCTTAGCAACAAAGAAGAAACCATAGAGGATGTTTGCAAGTGGTTGAAGCACGTTCCTATGAATGAGGCACGAGTTATCTTTACAGCATATTATGAGAAGTAAGCATCAAACCCTACTTGTTTTTTCTATTGCATTGCTAGAATTGTCTCAAACACAGTAATTATTCTTTATTAATAATGCAGCTCACATTGGAGTTTGGTAGTCATGGACATCTTTGCGAAGAAGTGCTTCTTTGCCAACTCAAATCCCTTTTTCCATGAAGATTTTGAACCACAAGAATAATGTTTTTGGAGTCTTTTTCATTTCTCCTTGTGTAAATTTTTGGTTTGTTTCTCTACTTATTGATAATTGTGGCAGGACGCTTTATAGTATGATTCTGCAATCAAAAAACTTTCAATATGTCTTTTATGTGATAAATCATGTCTTCATTTGTAGTGATGTAGGTTGGAAACTTATTTGAAGTAATATGAACTTAACACAACTAGTAGCAAAATACCAAACTATGAGTGTAAAATATTGACTTAAAATTTGGCTATATTTATTACATTTCCTTTTGTACCTTGGATTGGATATAAAAAATAATATGTTTGCTCACCAAGCTTGATTTTCCAAGCATTGTCTCGCATTTAGTGAGATTCATGAAGGATGACTATAATAATCCTTTTTGCGATGAGGAATTTTAACCACAAGGATAGTGTGCTAATTATTCTCCACTTGGTAATTATGGTAGGACATTTTGAAGGATGATTTTACATCACAAAAGTCTGAACGTGTCTTCTATGTGATAAATCATAGCCACCTTTGCCGCCACCGCTTCTAGCCCCTATACATCCCCATCATCATTAAGCCCTCCCCTCTTTTAACACTTGGGAGTAGAAGATCGATGACAATTTCTTGAGGATCAGCCTCTCTCATAGTCCCTTGAAAGCCACCATCTATCTCTTTACAAAGGGGAACAAGAGGACAATCATGATACCTTATTTATATGACTTGATTATCGCTGGTGACCAACCCCAAAAAGATCTAGTTGATAAATAGACTTCTCAAGTTCACCCCCTTGGCTAGTGTAACATATGGAGGTGCCTAATGGATAAAAACAAGGTGGCACAACCACTAACTCCCTATACTAAAAAAAAGTAAAGTAATAGAAATTGACAACGAAATAAAAATTTCCAATAACGTGTAAAGGGGAAAGACCACATGAGTAAATTCGGAGAGAAAAAAGAAAGTGAAAGTAAAATTCATATGGGGAGAGGAAGATGAATGAAAATGGAGGAGAAGAGAGATGAAAGAGGGTGAAGGGCCAATAAATATATGGAAACCATGGAATGGAACCAATTGTTATACATTTAAAAGGCTTAACCTCCACAAATTAAATATGAAATGAAGTTTAAGTACAATTAAGGTAGCCTAAACCTCTTTTAATAGGGTTAGCTTGACCAGATACTCGTGAAGAAGGGCCATCAGCCTTGATTAGCAAAAAAGCCAGCCAGCATGCATAGTTCCTTTCGGGGACAAAAGGAGGCAATCTTATGAAATTGTTACTAGATGATGATATATATCCCATTTGGCTAGGTGTTGCGTTGTCAAATGTGAACACATAAAAGGCATCCACTAATTATATGAAGATATTTGTGCAGTATTGGAGTCCTATCCATAGAGGAAGGTGTAGTGATGCAGTATGATATGGTAATTGCTGGAAGAAAGAGTGGTGATAAATTGGGGATGCAGACCGTTGGGAGCATGTCGATTCAATGGTATAGAGCTGGAGCACAACAAAAATTCCAAATAAATGAAGTAAGGTCAAGATATTTTTAATTAAAAAATATTATCAATTATCTTAATTAATAATAATTAACATAATTAAGAATAATTAACTTAATTAAGAATAATTAGCTTAATTAATAATAATTAGCTTAGTTAATAATTATTATATTAATTAATAATTATTATTCTTAATTATCTTGATCAACATAATCAATATATAATAACTTTGTACTCAACTATGTTAACTAAGTTGCTTAGAGCTTTAAAAAGGTAGGACTCATTGTAGTCAATCACCACATGCATACATCTGGAATGTTTTGTAATGGAAGTACCTATCATGTACATGTATATTAAACATATAGCACATCATAAACATGGAAACTAATCACAAAAGTAATAGTGAGTAGCATGCAAACCAAATCGACCTTAGCTCATATATTGGACACAAAAGCCTTTAGACCAATTCAATGCTCAATATTTTACAGATCATGAGAAAACATGGAAGGAGCCACTAACATAAAAGAAACAAAACTTTATAATTTTAATCAAGCTTTATTGAACAAAAGGGAGCATATTTTCTTCATTGGAAACCAATTTGGAGAGTTTCAATTTCATGATATTTTCTCACTTGTCTTAATACAGTCTTACATGCAAAACGATGGCAGATCTACAACTATCTGAGAACTGCTAAGCGCCTTCAGAACAGCTCTCGGTAGTTTCCCTTCATTCTTAGGAAAAAAAGGATAGAAGAAAAGCAGCATCATTGGGGTAGAAGAGGGTCAAGCCCGAGGGCAAATCGCGCTTCTATAGCAATACATCTGTGCCTAAGCTTTGGATTAGTTTTGACCACCTAAGAGTAGCCACGTAAGCACCCAGGGGAGGAATTGAAATGTCAAAGCCATGCTTGACCAACTTATGTAGCAAGGTATGCACTAAGGGGAGGTGATGGAATGTAAACTCACATCTGATCACCTTGCAGCAGCCAATGGATCAGGGCACCAAGGGGAGGTGTTGAGATATGGTGCCATGTGCACATGAATTAGAGGCTAAGGTATGGTATAGGAATGTATTAAAGCAGCCACCCTAGGATGTGGACTACATGATGTGGAGATGTGGATTGAGGACATCCACAAGGAGAGATGTGGATCAGAGGATCCCACAGGTGTTGACTATTCAAAGGGCTCTCTCTATATAAAAGGCCTATCATGTATTGATGAATACACATTGCAAGAGATATACATTTGCTATCTCCCTCTCATATTCAGTATGCTTTGAGACTCCTTGATCTCTAGCTTTAACACCAAGATCCTCCTCCGACATAGAATGTTTAGCTTTCTCCAGCTTCTTTCCAATCGCTTGAGAGATTTGAACCTTCAAGCAGCATGAAGCAAAACTGGTCAAATGTTAGCCTACAAACAAAAGCAACTTAATTGCTAAATAATAAAAGAGAAGAATATACATATAAACCAACTTGCCAAGGTATCTCCTCGTAAGAGGATACCATGGCTCACTCCCCTTCGTGTATTTGTGCCTAATGCTGGCAATGATCCTCTTATCTCTATTTGGCAAAGCCTTCAAGTACTCTTAATGACTGGTTGAACAAATGTTTTCGCAATTCACCAGCTCATCTCTCAAAGAGGTAGCAACCAATTCATGTGTATTCATGCTATGAATGTTCAAAGAGGAGGTATACGATAAAAGCAATCAACGATGCCTTTGCTTGAGGCATTTTATCCCTAGGCAAGAGCTCAGTCAGTGGCTAAAATCACACTAGCTGAGGCAACAAAAAGGCCCCCAGAGAGGGCGCATCTACATGCCCTCTCCTGGGGCCTTTTTCTTCTCAGCCAGTCCTGGTTGAGTTGATGCCTGGGGATGAAATGCCTTAAGCAGAGGCCAAAAAAATGCCCCTAGAGTTGGTGCATCGAGGCGCCCTCTCTGGGGGCTTTTTTTTTTCCTCTACCTAAGGCATTTCAGCTACAGGAAAGAGCTTAGCCAGTGGCTAAAATCACACTAGTTGAGGAAAAAAAAAGGCCCCCCCAGAGGGCACATCAATGCACCCTCTCTAGGGGCCTTTTTTTTCACCTTAACCAGGGTGAGAGTCAACCCCTAGCTATGCTGAAGCTTGGGCTGAAATACCTATAGAGCATGGTTTTTCTGCAGACATGGGCCATTTCAGCCTCTGGTTGAGTTGATGCCTGGGGTTGAAGTGCCTCAGGCAAAAGCAAAAAATTTGACCCCAGAGAGGGCGCGTCGACGTGCTCTCTCATGGGTCAATTGTTTTGCCTCTGGCATTTGAGCCCTAGGCATCAGCTCAGCTAGGGGTTGTAATCAATCTGGCTGAGTAAACAAAAAGGTGCCCAGAGAGGGCACCTCAACGTGCCCTCTCTAGGGGCCTTTTTTTTGCCTCAGCCATAGGGTGAGAGCCATCCCCTGCCTATGCTGAAGCCTAGGGCTGAAATGCCTCAGGAAGAGGCAAAAAAATCCCCCAGAGAGGGCACATCGATGTTGATGTCCCCCCTCAGGATGGCCTATTGGGCTTTCTGTGATGTTACTGTTGGCTTGCCTATTGGTATAGCAGGTTGGGGATTTATTGTAGCTCTGTGAAACTTTGTCAGCTATAGCAGTAGCCAACAGTCTCTGGGCAATAGAAGATGTGGCAGCCTTTTCAGCAGAAGCCCTCGTAGCCTCTACAGGATCCATTCTCTGATGTGGATAGATCAGCCATAGTTTCATCAGCATAGCCTGGTCATAGCCTAGGCCATGGATAGCTTCACAGCCTCACCTTAGCCCTATAGTGGGACCTAGACAAGCCCTCTTCAATAAGGAAGAACATATGTACAGGGGTGTATTACTGGCCATTGCCAAGCCCCAACAGAAAGCAATGAAGGCAGTGTCCACATCCATCTCTCTCTCTCTCTCTCTCCCTCCCTCTCTCTCTCTCTCTCTCTCTTTCTCTCTCTCTCTCTCTCTCTCTCTCTTGCTCTCCCCCTCTCTCTTTATGGGCATCCATATAGAGTATACCTCAAGACTCTTTAGAATAGGGCGGTCTTCATGCATCGTGTTCTCAAGTCTCTACAAGGAAATAATGTCTAAATCTCCAACCCCTGGTTCAAGGCTTGCTCCTTCTTGCCATGGGTATCCTTGGCAATTCCAAAAAACAAATTTTAATTATATCTAAGATGTGCATTGTCTCATAGGCCAACTCTCCCGATTTTTTTGAGAGGGAGAAGGGTCGACATGTGTAGGAGGGTCTTCCATATTTTTGCTGCTAAATTTTTTCTTTGCAAGCTTTGCATTCTCTTACATTCTAGGTACTCCAGGTACCTTTCGAGAAACCATGTACTTACATAGGTAGGGAAAAAAAGCAACAAACATGCACATAGCACGAAGGGCTTTTGGAAAGGAAATATGATGCAAGAAACTGACAACATGGAAGACATGCATGGAGCAAATGCTCCCTCACCTTTTTGAGGAATGAGTGTAGAGATTGTAAAACTTTTTGAGCATGTTCAGTGGCATGTCAGTTTGAGAGGGCAGTGTATGAGCTAGAAAAATTGGTTACAAAGTATACAACCCATCCTATGTGGCTTTCCACCACCTAACTGTGCTTATGGGCACCTAACTGTGCCTCTAGCACTCACACATAGAAAGCAAGGTGTGCCTGAGGCATACACCTTGTGATATCCCATCAAACCCCCCTTCAAGGGAATGCCTCAGGCTATGTCAAGGATACATCTAGTCTCATAGTTTCTCATGCCATCTCATGGTGGTCAAGGATAAATCTATGGCTAGGTTCTCATGCTAGCAAGGGTTCCCATGGGTGTAAGGTAAACAAAAAGGGATACAAAAAGACCTTCCAATGGTTATCTCCCTTGCATGTACATGCACACAATGTCTGCAGGAGGTACCATGGAGCAAAACATACACATGGCCTACATCATAAGGTGACCAGAGTTGTTTACAAAGCATAAAAACACAATAGTTTATTTCATTCATTTTGGAGGACTATCCAAGTTGAGTACCTTGACATAAAAAGAGAGATCTGGAGCATACATAGAGATGATTTAAAATGCATAATCTTCAAAGGATGCCTCATCTTGTGGAGGCTCATCAACTGAAAGTAGATTTGCATTTTCTATCTTTGCTTTGGCTCTGCAAAACTTCTCATGATGGTTGTTTTTGCCACAGTGTTTGCATGGATTGATTTTGAAGCAGTCCTTTGAAAGGTGATTTGTCTTTCCACAGTGATTGCATGGTGTAAACTTGCCCTTCTAGATTTTTACAGCATAAACAGTGTCATTGCCTTTCTTGAGCTCCATATGCCTTTCTTCTTCTTGGAGAGCAGAGATAATACCTTCAAGATTAGGATTAGGAATATTTTTCAAAGTGGTAACTATATGATCATAATCTTCAGGCATAATCTTAAGTAACACTGCCATAGCATCATCTGGAGTAATAGGAGAGTTGATAGAAGCTAGTTGAGTCATAAGACTCCACATGTAGTTGACATGAGCTGCCAAAGTATTGCCACTAACCATCTTCAATTCAAAGAAAGAGATTTTAGGTGATAATTTAGAGATGTGAGAGCTAGCACCAAAAATCATGTCAAGCTTCTGCGAAGCTTCCGAAGGAGACTCTAAGTCAGAGATGTGATGAACATAATCATCTCCTAAAGCAAGATCAATGATACCATATGCTTTCTCCTCTCTAGCAAGATCCCTTGTTGAGCATGTTGGAGTTGAGGATTCTCCAGCATTGGAGGCTGTAGAAGAAGCGGTTGAAGTTGGTTTAACAAGTCCCCAGAGGTTTTCCCTCATCAATGCAAATTTCACCTTCATCTGCCATGTGTGGAAGCCCTTTCCATTGAACTTTTCTAGATTCAATAGGGTAGCCATGAGAGGGTCTAACCCAGATATTGGGCAGTGTCTTTCTCTCTTACAAGGCAAAAAACAACTGAAAGGCTTCCAAATATAAGCACTTGATGTAGCAAATACTAGTGACCAATATTCAATCAATGATGCTTTTTCTTACATGCTTCATAGAGGTGGCTAAAATGAATACTTTCCAATCAAAACCAGGTATAGCAATTCAAAGCAAAACTGAAGCCACGCTTGTACTGATGTTATTGAAAGTTTTTAAAACCAGAAATGCTAGAATAGCATCTTATGTAGCATCGTCTTCAAAAAACTTGTCAAAACTATCAAAACCAAAAGACTGAACTTGGAGGGCTTGTAGCTTACTCTTCAGAGCAAAGGAAAGGGGCCTTTCTAAAGCAAAAGAAAGCTCACATAAAGGGGAACTTTTGGTGTAGAGGTCTGAGGAGATTTCACGCGACTTTGCTAGCTGGAGCATCTTTAAAAACGACTGGTTTTTCTCTGTTTTTACCTTGAATATGCAACCATTGCTACTCGAATTTCAGCACAGGATAGCTCTAGGTATGGACTACCTCCCCCTGAAAGGAATTAGAGAAGTATGGAGTATGCTGAGAGAAAACGTAGGAGCAAAGGTCGACGAACTGCGTGTAATGGTGACGAAAGGAGCACGAGTTTTGTCAATTCCTTTCAGCCAGGGGTTCGCCCCTTCGAGGTGGATCTTCAGCAGGAAGGGCATGGAAAATGGTTGAGAACCGGAGGAGAACAGGCTTAAGCAAACTTTGGGAAGAAGAGGAAGAGATGGTGAAGAAGAAGATGGAGAAGAAGATGATGATGTGGCAAAAATGGAACAGAGGGGATCAAATGGCTCTGATACCATGTTGGTAAACTGAAAAGAAAGAGTAGAGTGGACACAAACTGAGAATACTTGCATTATGGAATGAAGAAGAGTGAGGTCCTTAAGTAGGCACCTCATACATGCTCACTGACATCACTGATGACTTCAGAGCTCCACAATCATCTCCTCAATCTGCTCCTAGATTCTCTCAATCATCCTATGTGGATTTCCACCACCTAACTGTGCTTATAGGCACCTAACTGTGCCTCTAGCACTCACACATAGAAACCAAGGTGTGCCTGGGGCATACACCTTGAGATATCCCATCACTCTTGATGTCTCATGTTAGCCAATCAATTTCTATATAATCATCATTTCATGTAGCTTATATCAAGATATGTACCCTAGTGAGTGTATCAAACTTCCTTCTCTTTATATTTCACAAATTTTGTCCCTTAATCAACGAATTCCACTCGCAACATATAACCTCTTACGCAAGACCCAAAGAACACCATGTATAAGTAGAGTATTAGTACAAAAAGCATAACTCTTTTGTAACATATATAAAAAAAGGCTACATACAATAAAAACCATAAATAAATTATGAGAGGGCTCTTGTTTTTGCTTCTTTAGATTGGTTGTTGACTCAAGCCTTGCATCTTATATCATTTGATGGGTGAAATTATAGAATTTCTTAGACGATCAGGTGTCATAATTATCATTCGGAGAAAATCACTTATTTTTTAGGACCATGTAACCATACTTGTGTTTGAAGCATAAGTAATTGTTTTTAATCCATATCATTGAGTGTGATGAATTGCACCTATAAATGTGAGTAAATATAACACGTGTACACTAATCAAATTTGGTACACCTATGCATGTTATTATCGTATTTTTATCGAGATTCTTATATCTAAATATTGGTGCTTCATTATCGTAACATTTACTGGTTGAGAGTAGAGGGCACAAGCTCAAGAAAGGGATGTTCACTATGAAATTTGTATATATAAGAATAAATTTTTGTTTGCGAATTCCAAAATATATTGCAAAAGTGAATATTCAAAGATGGTGGAATACTTTACCTAAGGTCTATGACCTCATTCTTGATTGGTTCAAGATAAGAGTAATTGTCTACGTTATCTATTGGATCCATATAGCCACAAGTACTATGACACTCAAGCAATTTATTGTATATAGATAGAAAAATTCCACAAACATGGTGTCTAAATTAACCTAAGAATTCTGAACTTGAATATGAGACTAGAATATTATGGAATTGCCTTCTTAATTGTGATCATCAAACATTGGAACTACTATTTTGCATGTGAAGCATGTATCCTAGACTCTATGGGATAGGAATTTATTCATGACATCAAAATTTTATTGTACACATACATGCAACTAAGTGTTCATTCAAAAGTGCATTACTTGAGATTTCTTATTACTAAAGAAGATCTAAGTAATAGGATCTGTTATCGTCTATAGGATGTGCAATGTTGTCCTAAAGTTTTCATGTGATAGAATGGGATGCTTCAATGCATTCAATGCCATGATTTTCAGTCTTAATGCCACTCCGGATACCTTCCAAAGAATGGTCTAGGGAATTTTTAACAAATGTCTCATGAGATTTATGTGGGTGTTCGTGGACAAATTCATTGCACTTTGCACAAAAAATGATAAACATTTGACCAAGTTTTTGACAAAATGCTACCACTTGAGATTGTGCTTAAACTTCGGGGAGTTCACCTCATAGAAATTATTGTACCACATGCATTCAAAAGGAGGGGTATTTTAGTTCAAATTTATCAAAAAATGTAACATGATTACAATAATAGGAGGGGTTTTTTAATTAAATTTTAGAAAAAAATCACTTTGTATAAAAGTAAAGAGGAATGTTTTTATTGGGGGGAAATTTTGAGTTGTGGTTTTTAAAATTTGCTATAGTCCACAAATTCTTTACATAACCTAATCCTATAATGGCAAACACTACATCACTCATATGTTCGAGAATGCCTAGCACATGAACACACCTTTTTATATAACATAGTCACTTATATGTGCCAATAATTTCTAACATCAAATCACTTATTTGTATCAAGAATTTCAACGCTAGAGATTCCCTAAAAATCTGATGCCTTTGATCATACCATTTATAATCACGAGAAAGAAATTACACAATTTCTGTACCGTGGTGGTCACAAGGCTATGCAAGTATTGCATGGGTGACATTGTAAAGGTAACATGGTTTTACAATATGGAGGCACATAGTGCATTGTCTTGTCCTATTGTTGGATGATCGTGCTATGAGATTAATCTCCAAGTTGGGGGTGACTTATGGTTGCTGGTGATAGTGAGTGTAAATAGTAGTGCCCAATGATGTTAACAGTGAGACATGCTTGGTTAACTTAAAGTGAAGAAGGGGTACGTCTTTTCTCTAAGCATCTTGGTCTGAGCATATTTTTCTAAGCATGGCCTATATTGTGATTTTGTAGACAATTTTATCATAACATCACACACCATTTAGTCATAAAACTACCCCAAGAAGATACTATATACATTTCTACCCCACAAAGATGCTGCTAACATCACACACCCTTTAGTCATAAAACTACCCCACAAAGATGCTATATACATTTAATTACATTTCTTTCCAATAGTATTTAGGGCTTATAAGATCCCTTTATTCACAAAACTACTTTTCATGTCTACTTCATTTCAACACCCTCCACCTATGTCATCCATCATTCACACTATCATGATAGATAGTGATTTATCGATGAAATGATTGCAAGTCACATGGTGAAGAATTTAGGGTGCAAATTTGCATGCATCTATGCCGAAACATTTATTAGTTGCATTCAAGGAGATACTTTAAGATTCAATTCACCATGATGATCATTTGTACACAACTCATAGTTTTGACATGGAAACTTTAACTAAGATATGACATGATTGTCACATCTCTAGCAAATAGAAAAAGTTTTATGAAACCAACATGCTCAAAATTGAATATGTGATATTGAGATTAATATTCATGGGTACCTCTTCCTCATGAGGAAGATAGAAATAGCAGGGGTCAAGAAATGAGAGTTTTTTTGGAGAGACGATGATTCTGAAAGAGCTCATAATTAGGCAAAATACACTCGTTTCTCGTGTGAGCTTAGGTGAAATCGATCGAGAGACATGGGACGGGCATCACGGCTTGTGGGCCACTAAACTTTGGTGCGCTATTGTGAGAAAAAACAAAACTTGTACGCTCTTTGAGAGAGAAAAAAAGATGGATGGATGATTCATTGGTGGCCTTCCTGATGCCTTTTCTGATCATTGTGAGGTTCGTCATTGGTTTTCCTCTTTTCTTCTTCAAACTATGATGAGAGGTGGGCAAAAGCTGAGTCGAAAATAGTAGAGCTCTTAGAGCGCATCCAACCCTCCAGGCTATCGGAAGAATGAAGGCAGGCTGCTGTAATTGTGAATACTGGAACAATTAATAAGAAGAGACTTCAACTGGAAGGTGAAGTTTGCGGCCTTAAATTGGAACTACTGCAATTCTTTTGCGAAAAGGAAATATGAAGTAGAAAGTTTAAAACGTCTGTAGTTCTCATTAAGCACTGCATACAGAAAGAATTACAGGCCTTGCAGAAAGATCCGCCTATCTATTGCTACAATATCAGGCCTATCGATGCAGCCAATCTCTTCCATTGGCAAGCAACCATCATGGGTTCAACCAATAGCACTTTTGCAGATGGCATTTTTACTGCTGTTATCGAACTTCCTCCGAACTATCCCTGCAAACCTCCAAAAGTCAACTTTAAAACTAAGGTATGGTTCAGCTCTTTCATCGGCCCTGTAAATAGATGCTTTACATGTTTTGATGTAGATTTGATTGCTCTAGAAGTTTTGTGAAGGCTAGATGATCTATATGATCTATCAGCCGAATGTGAGCTCAGATGGGAGCATATGTCTGAGCATGCTTAAAGAATGGAGTCCTCTTCTCACCATCTCCAAGCTGTTGGTCTCCTTCTACTCATTGCTTTCCGATCCCAATCTTCTCATTCGCATCCAAACTATCCTCATCCATCTTCCTCTCTCCATCTTCTCATTTGTTTTGACCATCTCCTCTGCTTCTATCTCTCCCTCCCCTGCTCCCAATGCCAGTACTGACGACACCTCTTGGAAGTTGGATGTGAAGAAAATAGGTGGAGCATCAGGAGAGCATAGATAGAGTCGAGAATTCTTGACATTCTATCACAGACAAATACTCATCTCACTAGCTGTAGTGATGAGTATGAGGCTATGGAAAAGCTCAAATTGTAGACGGTTTGCAAGCCTAAGTCAACTCGAAGGGCAATGACAAATTACAGGTGCATCATTTAATTATAAGATCATAGAAAGAGTCATCAATACAATTGGGAGCATAGAATGATATGGTTGAAGAAGCAACGTCCCATCAATAGCAGTCGATCAAGATATTCCTAGTGTATCCATCGTTTTCTCTCCCACCTCCTCGCATCCCAAACCGTTCCCTTTCTGCCCTCCCTCCTGTCTTCCCAAACCTTCACCTTTGTCCCCTCCCCATCTCCCGATTCCTTTGTTTTCTCAACTCTTGAGACCCTTTCGCCCCTCTCTCAAATCTCCTTGCAATTTCTCCCTTCCCACAGCCGGACGTGGGTTGTATTCTACACATAAATCCTTCGCTTGTAGCTGGATCAAGCAAGATGAAAGCCAGCCGAGATCATCATATTTCTTGTAAGAGAGTTCGTGATCCCTCTAATGTGGCATCCTCAACGCTGCCATCTACACCAAAGCAGCTCAAGGTCACCACAGACAAGACTCAAACTCCATAGGGGTGAGCAGGCACGACGGAGCGGGTTCTTCAACAAGACAATAGGGCCCTACCGGCATCATCCAATTTCACAACAAATTACAATGACAATATTGCGAGTGCTGTGCTCCTCCATGGATCATGAGATGCTCCTTCACTTGGTTTTCTGCTTGAAACCATTATGATTCACCAACTTGGCTTTCCACTTGAAACCATTTGTGACCCGGTAGGAGCCGTGGTGGCAACACCCCAATTCCAATTCTGATAGGCTCGACACCGTTCGGGGATTCAAATGTAAGAGCGTCAGCATCTTTTCTTTGTTTCGCCACTACATGAGGCGAAAAAGATGGTGTGATAGAGTCCACTTCAGGTGAAAGATCAAGAGGAGGGATTCTACTTTGAGAGTTATCAGCACCCTATGATTCTAAGTACGGTTGTGTCTCAATGCCTTGCACTGCCCTGTTGATATTCTTGGCTAGTTCTTCTCCCATAGCGGGAGCTAGGGATAACATCAAAGTTGTCGGCAATGTAGGCAAAATAGTCATCTTGCAGCAACCCGCCCGGTTCTAAGCCTGAATCAAACGGTGAAATACCTTGCAATGGAGCTTCCAAAGCAAAAAAAGCATCCTGCAGCAGGGGAGGAGAGCCAGGACCTGATGAGAGAAACTCCCAATCTACAACTCAAAATTGTCTAAAGTTTTGTTCTTTTTTGTATCCCTCAAAAGCCATTCGGGCACGGCTCTCCGTCCAGCTTGGACTTTCAAATAGACAGCTGAAGATGTGGTTTAACCGTAGAAGGTAGAAAGGTAGAACACCTATTTCATTAATTTTGGACTTTTTCTATTGTTTTTGGATGAAGCCCAAAAATCCTTCCCAAATGAAAAGTTTACTTTGTGAAAATATCCTTCCCAAATCAAAATTTTACTTTCTAAAAATATTCTTCCCAAATCAAAAGTTCACTTTGTGGCACTATCATATTCACATAAAAATATTGTTTTTTCAATCTATACTTTTGCACCAACATGCAAGAATTTGAAATAATCCTATTTTAGAAATTCTAGCTATACCTAAGTTATTTGTTAATTTAATAATTTTTAATATTTTTCCTTGACGTGAAAAATTTATAAATCCATGAAAGGAGACTTAAATATTTCATGAAAATAACATTGTCGCTCGCAATATGCACAAAATTTTTAAAACTTTTAATAAATAGAAAAAAGACATGATGCCGTAAGACCCAAGTTTTGTATTGAACCAAAGAATTATAATAGCAATTATAGCTATCATTATATGTTTACATTGAGAGACGTTGCTCTCAGCTGGAGTCTTTGTATCCAAAATGATATAGATTGAACATATGTTTACAATTTAAATTGTTGCTCTTAAAGAGACTCAATTCGTGCCATCTGCATAATTTGACTCCCCATTGTCTTATTGCTCAATGTCATGACAGTCCCTTGCCAGCAGGTGCCATCTACATTAACTCCCACTTGTCTTGCCAAGCTTGCCCCTTGGGTGCATTGACTCCCCATTGTCTTATTGCTCAATGCGACAGTCCCTTGCCAGGTGGCATCTGCATTAAGTCCCTATTGTCTTGCCAAGCCTTGACCCTTGGGTGACATCCAATGCATATTTTGACTCTCATTTGACATAGGAGGTGATGACTCTGATTATAATTGTCTTGAATTGGCTTCTTGCCTAGTACCCAAATAAAATCCTTCAATGGACTTCAATACAAAGGTTTAATAATGGACATTCTTCATTTGCGCTGTCTCCTTCTACTTCCTCCATGGCGAGCATCCTTAAAAATTCGTGTATATGCAAAATACTTTGCTGTGGTATTTTATTTTTCCTTCTACCTCATATCCCATGCGCTTCTTTGATTTCTTTGCCCTTGAATGCCAAGACACTATGATTGTCTCCGTCGAAACTTGAGAGAACGCTTCATCATTTGGGACCCACTCCTTCATTATACAATTAGTATACAATGTGTTGTTATCCCTCGGGGGGGTCACTATGTACAAACCCTCTATATCACGTGCATTCAAGGCCTATATTTAAAATCCCTTATTTGTAAAATTTTTCATTAATAAAATGTACCCCTTTTCTATACAAATCTGTAATTTTTTTCCAAAACTATTTAAAATAGTCCCTTATGTATATTTATTTCTGTAAATTTTAGAAATAAAAAATATCCTTTTGTTGAACTCACGTAATAGAGTTTGGTTATGAGATCTAGCTTGTTACGTGGATTGGGCTAGTTATCCTTTGTTGGGCAAGGATAGTCCATGATACATATCATTGCAAGGACCTTCGACACTCAGTTTGTTAATTGTAGAGTTTGTGTTTAGGTATTTGGGCCATTTGTCCTTCTTTGGGCAAGAGTTGTCCTAATATCTATTCTCATGTGTTGCTTGTGATTGTATGCTATTTGTTGTGTATTGTGGGCTATGAGTCCTATTATTGGGCAGTAGTAGTCCTCGTGTGACATTTCTAACATAGATATTGTGCAGTGGATGAATCTTGGGCTAGTGTCTTATAGTGAGTTGGAAAAAACTAATCCCTAAGGAGGCCATTCATCTTATTTGCATTTGTGTTTTGTTGTGTGGTTGACTTTTGGGCATTGTGTCCTATTCTAGGTAGTATCTGTCCTAAAGAAAAGCTCACTATTGCATTATTATTTTTTGAATCATGTGTATCTTGTATTGTAAGGCTTATGTTGTAGTCTGCATGCATGTATTTTTCAATAATAATTTTTATATAGAACCACATGTGAAGACAATAGAGAGGCTTTGTAACTCCAGAGAGAAGATTATTGACTACTACTAGGTCTCAAGTATGCAAAAGCTTATGTTTTTTTAATTTTACAATGTTTTAATTATTTAGAGCATATGTAAGTGCTCTTGCATATTGGTCTTGTAAAATTTTAGTTTAGTATTTCATTGTTGCATGTTCATACTATAAACTCTATGGAATATGAATTAATTGCGTAAATGCGTTCATGGAAAATTATGTGATAAAGGTTGATGTAAAAGATGTAGAATCCTTAGTCATTATTACAAGTTAGAAGATATTGACTCTCGTGAGGGATTTGTGATAATTAGGCCTTATATTGGAACAAAGGAGTCAATGGAAGATGGTACAGATCCTAGTTTAGTGCAAGTCAATCAGCCATGCTCGTAACAAAGCTCTAGATCACAAGCAATGGCTACGGAGTCTAATCCGAGTCCTAGGTCAGTGACACACTTAGTGACATTCCCAATGACACTGAGACACATGTGTTTGACCACTTCCGCGTGCCATAATCTTGCCTCCATCAAATTTCCTTTTCCCTCTCCTTGAAGTCACATCTTTGTTGCACTCAGTATTGCATGAGTGAATTCATCGAGTGATGTGGCATTCTGAATGGTGCTCATCACGATAGGAGTCGGCAACATGCGACTAATCTCATGGACTAGCTCCAACATAAGAGCTCTCATCACATCCCTTCTCTCATCTCTCCCGTAACTGACATCAGCCATTTTGCATACACGACCAATTGACAATGAGACAAACAGCATGATTCAAGTGATAACAAGATTGTTCTAGGTGAGAAAACAAGGATGCAAAACATAAGCATAGTAAACACGTACACATATACTATATAAAAGTTAAAACATGTACACAGTACGAAGTATGTGGAGAGAGAAATTTAGTTGGTCAAGTCATTCTTTAAATAAGAAAACATAAGTGAGTTCATTTCGCATGCACATCAACATCAAGCACAAATTGCTCGTGTAGATGTAGATTGTAGATGGAATGTGCATTATATGATGTCACTACAGTGCACGCATGAGAATGAGAATGTGAGGAGAGACGACACAAATGCTGAACGAATGACACACATGGCCAAAAATACAACCAAGTGTCGAGGAGAGTAACATACCCATGCGAACGACGCATCTTGCTGAATGAACGACAAAGGGCCGACAGCTAGTGACCATATATATGGCCTACTATTTTACTAGTTATAGTATTTTTGAATGACCTAATATGTCAAAAGTACGACATCAGGCCAAAATTTTTACATTAACTACCTAAACTAGTGAGATGACTCATTATGTCAAATTAACGACACAGAGCCAAATCAAAACTATGAAATTAAAATTAGAAATAACATAATGATAAAGGTTTAAATTTTACCTGAAGGTTGAAGGCTGAAGGCTGTAGGACAAGTAGGTTGTAGGGAGATGAATGTGAGGGAGCGTGCCATGGGCCTACCATATATAATAAATAGCCCATCAAGATTTTTTATTATCTCGGTCGGCCCTGATGGGCTTTTGAGTGTGATGGAATGGAGCATGGCTAGGGGAGGAAGTGATGCCACCACCTTTGGCATCTTGAACTATAGAAGGTTGGCACCATTATGCATTGCCTCCTCTACCATCCTTATGAAGCCTTTTGTCTCTCTCGCTCAATCCGCCAGGGCTTCCCACTCGCTCCCTTCCTCTTCTTATTTGTGACGGAGGCTCTGGGCTATTACTGGAGATCACAGGTGGTGGGCCTTACAGGGTTGAGGCTCCCAATCATACAGGAGGAGGAGCTGCTTGAATCAAAGTTTGGAGATGACATGGCCTTGTGTGTTGAGGGCACCACAGTGAGTTTGGAGAGAGTCAAGGGCATCCTGGCTATCTACTGCAACGCCTCGGGTGCATGGATCAATTGGAACAAATCCATAGGTTTCTTCAGAGGCTTTGACGAGACACGAGAGATCCATGAGGCGGGTAGTGACTTTGGCTTCAGATGGATACCGCGGGACCAAACAGCGAGATACCTCAAATGTCAAGTTGGTATTGACATTACAGCAGAGCAGCAGATCACCCCGATTCTTGAGAGTGTTCATCACCAGCTTCTCTATTGGAGCTCGACAAAACTCTCTCTAGCTCGGCACACCTTAGTGGCAAATCAGGTCCCTCTAGCCACGACCTGGTATATCGCCTCCTACCGGTGCTTTCACAGAGGATGCATTGGGCATTTCTGATGGTTGGTTTGCAACTTCCTTTGGGTAGGTTTGGATGGCATGAGGAACACTAGACCCCGGGTAGCTTGGTAGATGGTGATCATGCTGCAGGCATTAGGAGGCTTGGGTATCATTGAACCGGAGATGCAGAGGAGACCCCATGGGCAATTTGGTTGTTCACAGCCTCACCCTAGGTGCAGAGCCTTGGAAGCTCTTGGTGTCCTCTTGAGGATGTTGATGCAACGAGGCAACATAGCCCCCAACTTCTTCCGTGTGGGACCTAGAGGCCTACTTCAGCCACTCACTGAGAAAGACTCTAAGATGGATGGGAGTCACTGGCAGATGATTAGAGTGGTGGGACGTTTGGAGAAGGAGTGGCACATTGACCCTCCCATTATCTCAGAGTAGGATGCCCCTAGATGGTGCCTTTGGCTATGGGAGAGTAGACTGTAAAGAATAAGGGAGAGAGATAGGAGACTCAAGTTCAGCTTTCTTCACAACACACAAAAGAGAGAGGACACAAGGTTGGAGGGTGAAGCCTTTCTTCACTTTTGCACACAACAACAATACAATAGAAGAGGGAAATACCCTATATGTCAAAACCTAGAATACGTGGTTCATATGTGAACCCAAACCAAAAACATACGTGGTAGTCTAACTACACCACGAGTACAATTAACATAGGCAGTGACATAAATGATAGTCATCCAGGAGATATATCGGGGATAGAGCTTGATATCTCAACACTCCCCCTCAAGCTCAAATCCATCTCACGTACACCAAGCAAGCTCCTAAATATGCGAAGCTTCTCGGTACCCAATGCCTTCGTAAAAATATCAGCCACCTGCTCCTCAGTGCTGACATAGACAAGATCAATCTCACCAGCTAGAACCTTCTCTCTCACAAAGTGATAATGCACCTCAATGTGCTTCGTTCTAGCATGATAAACTGGGTTATTAGCAAGCATGATGCTGCTAATGTTGTCACAATGAATGACAACTGCTGCATGAATTGTCTGTCCCATATCTGCAAGTAGCTTCCGTAACCAAGCTACCTCACATGCAGCCATTGCTGCACCCCTGTACTCAGCCTCTGTGCTCGACAAGGCAACTGTTGGCTGCTTCTTGCTGCTCCAACTGATGGCACCACTCCCAAGGGAAAACATAAAACCACTAGTAGATCTCCTGTCTGAGACACTACCAGCCCAGTCAGCATCTGTGTATCCATGTACCTGTAATGCACACCCAGCTTCATAAAACAGTCCATAATGCAATGTGGACTTCACATATCGCAGTATGCGCCTAGCCGCATCCAAGTGTGGCTTCTCGGTGCCTGCATAAACTGACTCACCAGCCCCACAGCATAGCTCAAATTTGGTCTGGTTATAGTCATGTAAATCAAGCTACCTACTATGCACCTGTACATAGTAATATCTTCAAGAAGCTCACCTGTCTCTGCATTGAGCTTCACATTCTGCTCCAATGGAACAGAGATAGGCTTACAGCCTGTCATCCCATATTTGGACAGCATGTCCAAACCGTATTGCCTTTGCAACAGCCATATCCCACTCGGGGATCTAATAACCTCAATGCCCAAGAAGTAACGCAGCTCTCCCAAATCCTTCATCTCAAATTTCTGCTTCAACAGCAGCTTCACTTCATTAATGTCTGCATCACTATCACCTGTAATAATCAAGTCATCAACATAGATGACTATAAGCACAATCCCTCTGTTTGTCCTTTTCACATAAAGTGAAAAATCTGAATTGGAAATCTGAAATCCAATAGTGACAAGATATTGCCCTATCTTGTCTGACCATGCCCTCGGCGCCTGTTTTAAGCCATACAAGGCTTTGCGCAACCTGCATACAAAATCGGGGTGTGAATTATCCTCATAACCTTCTGGCTGCATCATATAAACCTCTTCCTGCAAATCACCATGCAAGAAGGCATTTTTCACATCCATCTCTGATGCAAAGACCATCCCTTTGCAGCAGCCATAGCAATTACTGCTCTCACGGTTGCCATTCTTGCAACTGGGCTGAAAGTTTCCTCATAGTCAATTCCATATGTCTGCGCAAAACCTTTGGCAACCAATCTTGCCTTGTACCTGCTAACAGACCCATCAGCATTGTGCTTTACTTTGTAAACCCACTTGCAGCCAATAGCCTTCTTATCATGAGGCAAAGGCATCAAATCCCAAGTGTGGTTTGCATCCAAGGCAGCCATCTCTTCATCCATAGCTGCTTCCCAATTTTTATGCCCTGCTGCATCCTCAAAACATGTGGGCTCTGGCTCCTCTAGAACCTTGACCATATAAGCATAGTGATGTGCTGTATACCCATCATATCTCAGCCTGTCAACTGGATACTTAATACGAGTGGACCTCCGTACAACTGGATCAGTTGCAGGAGTCTTTAAATCATGCCTGCTTTTCCTTGCACCAGGTGTAACAATAGAAGGAATCCCAAGTTCCTCATCAAGGCTCATTTCAGAGCCACTTGACTCTCCATCAACATGAGAGCTACCAGCAGACACATCAAACACTGGAGCATGGTCTACTTTTTCTTTTCCCTTATGTGATACCTGCACAACACTATCAGGGCTGCCATGTGACGATTCACTAGATCTCAATCTCCCTGTCCATGCATTAGATCCACTAGTAGAGGACTCTCTGGGTCCACTCAAGGCTTGAGATTGCTGCTCTGCATTTATTGCAGCATTCCCATTTCCTGCATCTGCATCTCCTACCATAACAGTTGGTGCATACCAGCTGCTCATTTCATCAAAAACAACATCTCTGCTCACTTGCATTTTGTGGGTGGAAGGGTTATAACAGCGATACCCTTTCTCGTGCAGAGCATATCCAATAAAGATGCATTTTTCTGCCTTTGGATCCAGCTTTGTTCTCTTCTCATCAGGAACATGAACATAAGCTATGCAACCAAATACCTTCAAGTGAGAAATATCTGGTTTTTGGCCTGTATACATTTCTTCAGGCGTCATGCCATGGACAGCTGCAGTGGGGGTCCTGTTCATAATATAAACAGCAGTTGCTATTGCTTCAGCCCAAAAATAATCAGGCATGTTTTTCTCATTTAGGATCGCCCGTCCTACTTCTGCAATATGCCTGTTCTTCCTTTCTGCAACCCCATTCTACTGAGGGGTAGACCTGCATGAGTACTTCCTTTGAATTCCCTGTTCTTTCATATATTCACAAAATTCTTCGAAAAGTACTCTCCCCCTCCATCAGATCTTAGCACTTTAATATGCACACCTTTCTCTTTTTCAACCATGGCCTTAAAAGCCTTGAAATGGCTGAACACTTCACTTTTGTGCTTCATAAAATAAATCCACACCTTCCTAGTGTAGTCATCAATAAACGTCACATAATAATGGCATCCACCAATAGAAGCAATTTTGGTTGTCCAAACATCTGAATGGATCACTTCCAAAGGTCTTCTGCTCACCTTAGCATTTTTGGGAAATGCATGTCTGGCCTGCTTACCCATTTGGCATGCTTCACATACCTTTTGCATTCCCTCAACTCTGAATTTAGGCAAACCTGCAACAATGTTTTTCGTTTGCATAGATTTCAGCCTTTGTATATTCACATGCCCAATGCGCTTGTGCCATATCTCAATATCTGCAATGACACCTCTCCCATGTGCAAACATAGCAGCTTTCACCTCAGGCATATCAACATCCAAGGTGAACATTCTGCCATTTTTGTTTCCTTTCGCAACCAAGCGGCACTTATTTTTCAAGTCCTCAACAAAGCATCCATCAGGATTAAATCTAACCTGCAGACCTTGCTCAACCATCTGGCCAACTGAAACCAGGTTCTTAGTGATTTTTGGAACATGAAGTACATCTGCCAAGTACTTCGTTTTGCTATCCTGCATAGCCAATGGCACTTTACCAACCTGCGTAATTGGGTGCGCAGTATCATCACCTGTTTCAACATAACCTGGCTTATCCAAATTTCTAACATCATGAAACCACTCACCATGACTGGTCATGTGGTTAGACGCACCTGAATCAACATACCAAACATCATTGCAAGCTGCAGCATCTCCTGACATGGAGTTAACCATATGCTGCATCACAAAAAGGTGCTCATTTTTGTCGTCACCGTGCCCACTTGATGATGCATAGTTGCTTTGCTGCAACTTCCCACTTTTGATGTCATTCTGCTTTTTATAGCATGTATTCTCCTTGTGTCCAGGCTTTCCACAATAATAGCATTCTGTGCTGCTATTTACTTGATGGTTCCTTTGCCATGAACCACAGCCTCTTTGGCTCCCCCTGCCTCTAGAACTACCACGTCCTCCTCCATAGGACTGGTTTTCCTGTTGTTGCTGTTGGTTCTGATTTCCTGCACGGCCACCAAAACGGCCTCTTCCTCTACCCCTGCCTCTACCTGTATTCGAGTAGAAAGCAGTCTCTTGAGAAGTTGAGGTGGCTGAACCACCATTCCTTTGCTCTTCACTCAGCAAGAGAGCAATAAGTTCCTGAAAATCAGGAAATGTTTCACGGACTCCAATGGATGTCCGAAACTGTGCATAATCTTTCCCAAGACCATTCAAGGTCACGGACACTAAGTCCTCATCATCAACAAGTGCTCCAATGGAGGCAAGAGAATCTGCAAGGCCTTTCACTTTCAAGGAATACTCATTTATATTCAGATTTTTCCTTTGCACATTGTGCAACTCCTGCTTTAGCTGCATCTTTCGTGCTTTGGTATTTGTGCTATACAGCTTCACCAATGTATCCCATGCCTCCTTAGGCATCTCTACATCCTGTATATGCACAATCATAGAATCTAAAATGCTAACAGACAGCCAATACAGGCATTTTCTGGCTTTTTCATGCCATTCTTTAAAGGCCTTCAATTCAGCAGGAGTGGGAGCAGCACCCAAAACTGGTTCTGCAGTTTCACCACTGATGTACTCCCAAACTCCCTTTCCCATAAGGAAGTTTGTCATCCTGAACTTCCATGCTTGGAAGTTGTTCTTGTCAAGCTTCTCACTGACAATGGTAGATAGATTCTCAGACATTTTACAAATCACGAATTGCAACAGCAACCTGTAAACACAGCAAATGCCTCATAAGGGCAAATAGCAAAACTTCTGCAAAAAGCCTCACAGGGGCAGATCTGCAACACTGACGAAAGTGGTATTTCACCACACAGTCACTTCCTAGTGACGATTTTGCATCAACAGGCAATAGGCATGAATCTGCAACTCCCAATATCTCTGCACACAAGCATACAATGCAATTTCTGTGGCACCTTTCCACCGACTAGCCGCGCAGTGGTCGCACAGCGAAAAACAGGGCCTTTTTCTGAGTACCTGTGAAGAACTTCCGCCTTCAAAACGGGCCCCGAAACGGCCTCAAATCAAAAAAATAAAGTCACCAAGGGCTTCGCCCATTCCCGCATCATATACTGCGCTCTCGCCACACCGCGAAGGGCCTCTCAATCTGAAACAGTGCACTCCTGCACTTCTGGCTATGCTACCTACAGAGATTTTCTCCCAAACTCGAAATAGGAAAGCAACACTGGTCCTCTTACCAGGACACCACAAACTTGGCTTGCTTTCTTGAGCTCCTTACCACGAACAAGGCTCTGATACCATGTAAAGAATAAGGGAGAGAGATAGGAGACTCAAGTTCAGCTTTCTTCACAACACACAAAAGAGAGAGGACACAAGGTTGGAGGGTGAAGCCTTTCTTCACTTTTGCACACAACAACAATACAATAGAAGAGGGAAATACCCTATATGTCAAAACCTAGAATACGTGGTTCATATGTGAACCCAAACCAAAAACATACGTGGTAGTCTAACTACACCACGAGTACAATTAACATAGGCGGTGACATAAATGATAGTCATCCAGGAGATATATCGGGGATAGAGCTTGATATCTCAACATAGACCCCTGAGGGAGGTCCAGTGGGATCTAGGAGAGTGGTTTTGGCCTTCCAAGGGCAGCCTAGCCGAGTAGGTGGATGAGGTGCCCTTCTTTTCCTACACCACACAGATTGGAAGGAGACTATAGATGGACTTGTCGAGGTGGACCCCCTAGAGGGAGAGGCATTAGGTGATGAAGAGAGTGCCCCAGGATGTTCGCTCCACGTTTTTGATGCAGTTGCGGTCCAATTTATTGTCGAGGAAGATATCCTACTTCTTCTAGCTAACCGCGCATGGAGGCTTGCCCATCGGAACCTGGTTGGAGCACATGCAAGTGGAGGGGCAGTGCCATTGCTACTCTGATGGTCTCCTGGAGACTACCCTACACTACTTGTGGAGATGTCATAGTGTAGCGAGGATTTGGATGGGAGCCCTCAAGATCATGACACGTATGCAGAGTCTTTAGAGAGGCTACACTTGGAGGATGGTGGCCTCGTTGACAAAGGGAGGACACATGTTTTAGATTGATGAGATCTCCCTAGCCTATCGGATACAAGGTCAGAGAATCCAGAGTATAGCAGTCCACGAGGTAGTCCCTCCTGTGATAGCCTAGCTCGAGAAGGTGTAGTCTCCAAAAACTAAACCTCAAGAAGGTGCATTCTTTAAAAACTAAACCCCAAGGCATGTAGGACAATGCCAGGAAAATCTCTTTTTACTCAAGGTGGCTTGGTATAGAAACATATTATTTTTGCTATTCAATCCAAGATATGAAAGGAAGATGTAATATATATGTTTGCATGGAATATAGGCATCCAATTTGCATGATCATCCAATGAAGTCTTCACAATTGCAAGAAGGAAATGGAAAAATGTCATATTCAATACCTTTTTGCATTGATCCTTCTTGAGAAACAATGAGCTCAGCATGCTCCATGGCCTTCAAGACTGTTGCATCCTTAACAATGCATTTCATGATGAATGACCTTTGAATTCTATATTCCACTATCTTTACTGATTTTGTTTCGCCATCTGATTGCTTTGCCATCTCGACGCCAAGGTCAATCTTCATGCAATACTATTGTTTCATCATGGGCTTGAATTGGCGAAGCACAACTTGCACCCACCATTGGAGTTGATACTCCTAATATGACAAACCCTAAGCTTGTCAACCTGGCAATCTCTGCACTTGTTAAGGATGTTCCTAATTGAACCGTCCACCTTCCTGTTGATAGTCCTAGAATACCTGTAATGCTAGTTGATGGCTTCCATGTGTGGGTTACATCATTTCCACAAAACCAAATCATTTGGAGCGCAATCCAATTGGTGTTTGAATCCTTCCAAAAAATGATGGTGCAACAACTCCACGTCCATTTTCACGATCCTTTATATCTACTCCTCTCTTGCTACTTCTCTCTCTCTCTCTCTCTCTCTCTCTCTCTCTCTCTCTCTCTCTCTCTCTCTCTCTCTCTCTCTCTCTCTCTCTCTCTCTCGCTCTGTGTGTGTGTGTGTGTACTATCTCCCATATGATCTCCAGCCCTGCTATATGTCATTTGTCGCACCGATCACCACATGTCACCTCCAACCTCTCGTGCACATCCATGTGTCATGTCTACCACATGTCATGTTTGTAGCCACATTTAATGTTTCATGCCTCACAACCACGTGTCATGTGCATGCATCTATGCCATGCTCTACTATGCTTTTGCATCCAACCCACTGTCCACGTGTTAGCCTTGAGCCGCATCCACCACCCTCCTGTTGTCGTGTGCCCTTCCTACCCTGCATCCCACATTTACTCCCCCTGGCCTCATAATTACCTCGGGCTAGCACATCATTAGCAGACTGACACTGACTCTCTCTTAAACGCACAATACAATCTGTCAATTCCCAAGTAAGAAGAATCATGTAGAATCATCGTCAAGCAGTCTGCAACAGGTGAGATGACTCTATTTTCATCCAGATGGGAACACATGGAACGAACTGGTTAGTCATGGTGGCATGCGATGGCAGAGGTAGGCTGGAGCTAGCGCACAGATTCGGACATGTGGCAAGTGATAGTCCTTTGGGATGACACGATCGGGACATGCGATGGGAGATGGAGCTACAGTGCCACATGGACTCTTCATGACCCATCGGTGCATGCCACATCATCAGATCTATGCACGCCATGCAATCTACCCACTGAGTCTCACAATATACCACATCATTGCCATGAGTTGGCTCGACCTCCTGAAGCTCAAAAACCTTTTGGACCTTGGCCTACCTCCCCCAAACCTCCGCGAAGCTCCCGTTTCCTCTCCAAACCTCCAGCATTGCTCCACATGGAAACCTCTCAAAGAATAGAGAGAAGGGGTCTAGCAACATGATTTTTTTTTTGGTTATTGGTTATTGTCGTATATTAGTTTACAAGGATTTATTCAACATAATGGCCCCTTGATTTACAGAAGGGTTTCATAATCATGGCCTCATTTAGTGAACTTCAAGAGTTAGAAAACTTTGTTTAGTCAGAAATGAGGATATCCATTTCTTTTCTTAAGCAATATGACCCCTTCATTCACAAAAGGGGTCTGTACACGGATTATTTTCATAAACTTTGACACAAAAAACTACATTCTGATGCAATTTGCTCGCATGGTTTTGCTCAAAAAATGGAAATCCCCTAGCTCTGGCAAACATTTGGAGGCAATATCCAAAGGTGAAGTCAAAGAGAATGCATACGAAGATCATTGTTAAAGTACTTCGAAGACACACAATTTGCAAGTCAAGTTGATGGGCCTCCACATGAGAGAACACGTGCAGAAGATTCAGCACATACACCTCTAGGTCAGGGACAAATAGCACATTTTGTACTCTTTCAAGAATGCATAGGTTTGGTTAAGAAACCTAGGATTATTGCATGTGGGATTATGCATCCAATGGACGTGCCACATGGCAACCTTCTATGCTTGAATTCCACATCCTCAAGCTCCTCCCCACTATAAGTGATACGAGGTTGTGTTCTCTTGAGATAGTTTTCACAACACAATCCTTGTTTTCATTGTGTTTACTTGTCCAGCACACTATTTTGGTTTATCCAATACATGCATCAATGTTTGAGCCTCTTCTTGTATTACTGTTGTGAGGACAATGTCATGTGCATATAACAATAAGAGAAGGATGTGCACCAAGTTGAGGTCCCATTTGCCCGTCTTGGGTTGTATACTTTGTAACCAATTTTTCAAGCTCATACATGGAAAGCCCAAACAATGTGGGTGAGAGAAGGTGACCTTGCTTTACTCCAATACTACTGTAGGTGGTCTCATAGATAACTGCCCTCTCAAACTGACATGACACTGAACACGCTCAAAAAAAATTTATAATCTCTACACTCATTTACCCAAAAAGGCGAGGGAGCATTTGCTCCATGCATATCGTCCGTGTTGTCAGTATCTTGCATCATATTTTCTTTCCAAAAGCCCTTCGTTCTATGTGCAAGTTCGTTTCTTTTTTTCCCTACCAATGTGAGTACATGGTTTCTCCAAAGGTACCTGGAGTACCTAGAATGCAAGAGAATGCAAAGCTTACAAATAGCACAAATACGCAAGGCAGGAAAATGTAGCTCAAGCAGGAGTTGCATAATGTGCAGAGAGAAAATATGAGCATCAATGACTACCACATGAAGGTGAAGAAGATTGTAGATGCACTTGCTTCTATTGGGTCGCCAGTAGAAGATGATGATTTAGTTTCTGTGACCTTGTATCTTTGCTCTAGGTCTACATGTCTCACTCCCCACGTTATTGGGTACTATCTGCACTCACTGTCACCCACCATAGGTAGGGCCAGAGTTCAAGTAGTAATGTAATCACAGGCCTTTTTTACGTTAATAACGTGTGTTAATAACAACTTCACAACATCACATTATTAAAAGCTCGGTAAAAACAAGCCGGTGTGCAATGACCTGATAACCTGCAAAAACCCCGACGGGATTTGGCAAAATTCCACCGCGGCCCATCGAAAAATATGCTTTTCCCACCGAGCCTGGCAGGAAAACTCAAATTCCCATTGGGGCCCACAGAGATAATCAAAAAGACCGATAGGCTATTTAATATATATGGCAGGACCGCAGCGGGCTCCCTCGCATTCATCTCCCTACAACCTACTTGTCCTACAACCTTCAGCCTTCAGCCTTCAGGTAAAATTTAAACCTTTATCATTATGTTATTTTTAATTTTAATTGCGTAGTTTTGATTTGGCTCTATGTCGTTAATTTGACATAATGAGTCATCTCACTAGTTTAGGTAGTTAATGTAAAATATTCAACCTGATGTCGTACTTTCGACATATCACGTCATTTAAAAATACTATAACTAGTAAAATAGTGGGCCATATATATGGTACCTAGCTGTCAGCCCTTTGTCGTTCATTTGCCAAGATGGGTCGTTCACATAGGTATGTTACTCTCCTTGGCACTTGGTCATATTTTTGGCCGTGTGTGTCATTGAGACATAACACCTTCCTTTCCAACCAATATCTAGGTATAGTTCGGCACTTAGTCATTTATTCCACTCTGTGTGTCGTTCTTAGAAGTGTGCATTACTGGGTAGAAGTGGACTCGGCACTTGGTCGTTTAGTCGGCTGTGTGTGTCATTTCTGGGCAATGGGGAGTTATGTAGGGTTTGTTTAAGTTATGTAGAATGTCAACACTTGGTCATTTATTCGGCGGTTTGTGTCATTACGCTAGGTTCATCTCTACATGAGAGCTCGACACTTTGTTGTTCATTCAGCATTTGTGTCATCTCTCCTTGCATTCTCATTCTCGTGCATGCAGTGTAGTGACGTCAGACAATGCACATTCCATCTACAATCTACATCTACATGAGCAATTTGTGCTTGATGCTCACATGCATGCGAAATGAACTCACTTATGTTTTCTTCTTTAAAGAATGACTTGACCAACTAACTTTCTCTCCGCATGCTTTGTACTGTTTGCATGTTTTAATTTTTATATAGTGTATGTGTACGTGTTTACTATGCTTATGTTTTGCATCCTTGTTTTCTCGCCTAGAACAATCTTGTTATCAAGAAGCATGCTCTTTGTCTCATTGTCAATTGGTCTTGTATGCAAAATGGGCGATGTCAGTTACGAGAGAGATGAGAGAAGGGATGTGATGAGAGCTCTTAGGTTGGAGCTAGTCCATGAGATTAGTCGCATGTTGCCGACTACTATCGTGACCACCATTCAGAATGCCACATCACTCGATGACTTCACTCATGCAATAGTGAGTGTGACAAAGATGTGACTTCAAGGAGAGGGAAAAGGAAATTTGACGGAGTCAAGATTATGGCGCCCGGAAGTGGTCAAACACATGTGTCTCCGTGTCATTGGAAATGTCACTATGTGTCACTGACCTAGGACTCCAACGACTAGCTGAAGATATGGAAAGAATATCTTTATGGCATGCTCAATGGGCAAAGGAGAAGCATAGGAGCAAGAGAGCAAAGGATTATAGACTAGGATTAGACTCCATAACCGTTGCTTATGGTCTAGAGCCTTGTTACGAGCATGGCTGATTAACATGCAATAAATTAGGATCTGTATCGTCTTCCATTGACTCCTTTGTTCTAGTATAAGGCCTAATTATCACAAATCCCTCACGAGAGTCAATAACTTCTAACTTGTAATAATGACTAAGGATTCTACATCTTTTACATCAACCTTTATCACATAATTTTCCATGAACGCATTTAAGCAACTAACTCATATTCCATAGAGTTTATAGTATGAACATGCAACAATGAAATACTAAACTAAAATTTTACAAAACCAGTAGGCAATAGCACTTACATATACTCTAAATAATCAAAACATTGCAAAATTAAAAAAACATAAGCTTTTGCATACCTAAGACGTAGTAGCAGTAAATAATCTTCTCTCTAGAGTTACCAATGTATAATTTGAAAGCCTCTCTATTGTCTTCACATGTGGTTCTATATAAAAATTATTATTGAAAAATACATGCACGCAGACTACAACAAAAGCCTAACTATACAAGATACACATGATTCAAAAAATAATAACACAATAGTGAACTTTTCTTAAGGACATACATACTGCCCAGAATAGGACAGAACACCCAAAATTCAACACCACAACAAAACACAAATGCAAATAAGATGAATGGCCTCCTCAAGGATTTTTTTTCCAACTCACTATAGGACACTAACCCAAGATTCATCCACTGCACAATACCTATGTCAGAAACGTCACACGAGGACTACTACTACCCAATAATAGGACTAGTAGCGCACAATACACAACAAATAGCTGAGAATAGATATTAGGACTACTCTTGCCCAAAGAAGGACAAATGGCCCAAATACCTAAACACAAACTCTACAATTAACAAACTGAGTGTCGAAGGTCCTTGCAATGATACGTATCATGGACTACCCTTTCCTAACAAAGGACAACTAGCCCAATCTGTGTAACAAGCTAGGTCTCATCAACACTCTAAAGAAATGTCTGTATCAAGGACCAACACAGCCTAAGAGTAGGACAAATGACCCAATCAACAAATCATTTCAAAGCTTAGCTCTAAGAACACTGAACAACCAAGCCTTAGCAAGGGTGTGCTACCCAAGTAGCTGTCTCTACAAACTTCTGCAAATCTAGGGACGTTTATATTATGTATTAAGAAAGCCTGCCAGGACTTTGTCATCTCCTGGCGGGGCTCGTCGGGCTATTGCAATAGCCTAATGATAATAAAATTTCCCAGCGAGATACTTGAATATCCCACTGAGGCCCGTCGAGAAAATGGATTATTTCACTGGGGCATGGCAGGATAATCCATTTTCTCGACAGGATAATTAAATAGACACTTTATCGGTTAATCTTTGACCGGTTATGATAACACACACGTTATTGACGTGAGTTTTCAATGTAAGTACACAACGTTAATAACGTGTTCACGTTTACGATATTACATTAATGTAATCCTTGGGCAGGGCTGAACTTGGAGACTAATAAATGACATCATTGTTGGCCAACAACCTTGACATATAGAAAGGAAATGCACTCCACACCTCCATCACATGTAACCACTCAAGTAAAATTGGTTGATTGTTAGTGATGAGAGGAAGGCACCTCTAGCGATACCTCCCTTACAACATTCAATGGAGAAGGTAGATCTTGTGATAACTCCCCTCCAATTTTCAAGTATACTCTTGTGTCTCACGTTAGCCAATCAATTTCTACATAATCATAATTTCATGTATTTTATATCAAGATATGTAACCTAGTGTGTGTATCAAACTTCCTTCTCTTTGAATTTCACAAATTTTGTCGCTTAAAGGAAAAGGAAATTTGACAGAGGCAAGATTATGGCACTCAAAAGTGGTCAAACACATGTGTCTCAGTGTCATTGGATATGTCACTAAGTGTGTCACTGACCTAGGACTCCAACGACCAGCTGAAGATATGGGAAGAATATCTTTATGGGATGCTAAATGGGCAGTGGAGAAGCATAGGAGCAAGAGAGCAATGGATTAGACTAGGATTAGACTCCATAACCATTGCTTGTGGTCTAGAGCCTTGTGATGACGGGCATGGCTGACTGATTTGCACTAAACTAGGATCTGTACCGTCTTCCATTGACTCCTTTGTTCTAGTATAAGGCCTAATTATCACAAACTAGTAAATGCACTCCACACCTCGATCACATGTAACCACTCTAGGAAAGTTGGTTGATGCTAGTGATGAGGAAGGCACCTCTAGTGATACCTCCCTTACAACTTTCAATGGAGAAGGTAGATCTTGTGATAACTCCCCTACAATTTTCAAGTCTACTCTTGATGTCTCATGTTACCCAATCAATTTCTACATAATCATCATTTCATGTAGCTTATATCAAGATATGTACCCTAGTGTGTGTATCAAACTTCCTTCTCTTTGAATTTCACAAATTTTGTCCCTTAATCAACCAATTTCACTCGCAACATATAACCTCTTACCCAAGACCCAAAGAACACCATGTATAAGTAGAGTATTAGTACAAAAAGCATAACTCTTTTGTAACATATATAAGAAAAGGCTACATACAATAAAAACCATAAATAAATTATGAGAGGGCTCTTGTTTTTGCCTCTTTAGATTGGTTGTTGACTCAAGCCTTGCAACTTATATCACTTGATGGGTGAAATTATGGAATTTCTTAGACGATCAGGTGTCATAATTATCATTGAGAGAAAATCACTTATTTTTTAGAACCATGTAACCATACTTGTGTTTGAAGCATAAGTAATTGTTTTTAATCCATATCATTGAACGTGATGAATTGCACCTATAAATGTGAGTAAATATAACACATGTACACTAATCAAATTTGGTACACCTATGCATGTTATTATCGTATTTTTATCGAGATTCTTATATGTAAATATTGGTGCTTCATTATCGTAACATTTACTGGTTGAGAGTAGAGGGCACAAGCTCAAGAAAGGGGTGTTCACTATGAAATTTATATATATAAGAATAAAGTTTTGTTTGCGAATTCCAAAATAGATTGCAAAAGTGAATATTCAAAGATGGTGGAATACTTTACCTAAGGTCTATGACCTCATTCTTGATTGGTTCAAGATAAGAGTAATTGTCTACATTATCTATTGGATCCATATAGCCACAAGTACTATGACACTCAAGCAATTTATTGTATATAGATAAAAAAATTCCACAAACTTAGTGTCTAAATTAACCTAAGAATTCCAAACTTGAGTATGAGACACCAATATTATAAAATTTCCTTCTTGATTGTGATCATCAAACATTGGAACTACTATTTTGCATGTGAAGCATGTATCCTAGACTCTATGGGGATAGGAATTTATTCATGACATCAAAATTTTGTTGTACATCTGGAGAGCCTTGTAGATGGGTTATTCTTGAAGACTCAAAAGAGAGGACGTTGAAGGTACTGGCGGTGAGTTCTTAGAGATTGCAAGAATCATGTACCCTTTTATATGATTGCCCAAACACTTGACCCTTGTCTCCTCTTACGTACGCATACGCTCGGTTTTAAAAATAGGCTTCCAAACGAATACGCTTGCTTTCGTCTCCAAAGAAATATGGCCACCGTATTGCTTTCATCTATACGGCCGTCGTACTATTTTCGTACGATAGTAGAAACAACTACGTCAGGTTTGGCTTGCCTCTGCGCAGCTTTGAACGGAGCTCCGTACCTACCTGCATCACCGTACCTTTTCCTACAACCTACCTTCCGTACATCCATATAGCCTATTAGTTTTTCCGTGCAACTGTTAGCCTTTCCGTACAACCGTCAGTCTTTTCGTACACCCTGTCAGTCTTTCCGTACAGCCTGTCAGTCTTTCCGTACGTCCATACAGCCAGTTAGTCCTTCCCGTGCCCCGTCTGCTTCTCTCCGTTTGGGTGTGCGTCCCATCTAACCCTCCGTTTGTCTATGAGCATGGCAGAAACAAGCAAGTATTATGTCAAGAGAGCACTCTCTCTTGAACCTAAAAGACAATCAAGGGAAACTTCGCCCCCCATAGCTCCTTCATCTGAAGATGCTTCCTATGTGTTTGACATGTTGAATGAGGATTTTCAACAAAGTAGAAGAGAATGGATATTACCTGCTCCGGAACTCACTTACAAGATGAAGTTGCCTTCTCTTGTGCATCCTTTGAAGAAGCTCTCTCAAACTGCAGTTATCATCTTTTTCCCAGGCAAAATACCCTCGGCTAATGAAGAATTGTTTTTAATCCATATCATTGAACGTGATGAATTGCACCTATAAATGTGAGTAAATATAACACTTGTATACTAATCAAATTTGGTACACCTATGCATGTTATTATCGTATTTTTATCGAGATTCTTATATGTAAATATTGGTGCTTCATTATCGGAACATTTACTGGTTGAGAGTAGAGGGCACAAGCTCAAGAAAGGGGTGTTCACTATGAAATTTGTATATATAAGAATAAAGTTTTGTTTACGAATTCCAAAATAGATTGCAAAAGTGAATATTCAAAGATGGTGGAATACTTTACCTAAGGTCTATGACCTCATTCTTGATTGGTTCAAGATAAGAGTAATTGTCTATGTTATCTATTGGATCCATATAGCCACAAGTACTATGACACTCAAGCAATTTATTGTATATAGATAAAAAAATTCCACAAACTTGGTGTCTAAATTAACCTAAGAATTCCAAACTTGAATATGAGACTAGAATATTATGGAATGGCCTTCTTGATTGTGATCATCAAACATTGGAACTACTATTTTGCATGTGAAGCATGTATCATAGACTCTTTGGGGATAGAAATTTATTCATGACATAAAAGTTTTGTTGTACACATACATGCAACCAATTGTTCATTCAAAAGTGCATTACTTGAGACTTCTTATGACGAAAGAAGATCTAATTAATAGGATCTGTAATCGTCTATAGAATGTGCAATGTTGTCCTAAAGTTTTCATGTGATAGAATGGGATGCTTCAGTGCATTCAACGCCATGATTTTCAGTCTTAATGCCACTCCAGATACCTTCCAAAAAATGGTCTAGAGAATTTTTAACAAATGTCTCATGAGATTTATGTGGGTGTTCGTGGACAAATTCATTGCATTTTGCACAAAAAATGATCAACTCTCGGATCATTTGACCAAGTCTTTGACAAAATGCTACCACTTGAGATTGTGCTTAAACTTCGGGAAGTTCACATCATAGAATTTATTATACCACGTGCATTCAAAAGGAGGGGTATTTCAATTCAAATTTATTAGAAAATGTAACACGATTACAATAACAGGAGGGGTTTTTAATTAAATTTTAGAAAAAATTCACTTATTACATAAGTAAAGAGGAATATTTTTATTGGGGGGGAAATTTGAGTTAAGTGGTTTTTAAAATACCCCTTGAACCTACGTGATACATGGGGTTACTTCATAGTGCATCCCATGAGGCTTCTATTGTAGAGAATGATGGTGTTTTCTGTTTTGCTATAGTCCACAAATTCTTTATATAACCTAATCCTATAATGTCAAACACTACATCACTGATATGTTCGAGACTAGCACATGAACACAACTTTTTATATAACATAGTCACTTATATGTGCCAACAATAATTTCTAACACCAAATCACTTATTTGTGTCAAGAATTTCAACACTAGAGCTTCCCTAAAAAGCTAATGCCTTTGATCATACCATTTATAAGCATGAGAAAGAAATTACACAATTTCTGTACCGTGGTGGTCACAGGGCCATGCAAGTATTGCATGAGTGACATTGTAAAGGTAACATGGTTTTACAATATGGAGGCACAGAGTGCATTGTCTTGTCCTATTGTTGGATGATCGTGATGTGAGATTAATCTCCAAGTTGGGGGCGACCTGTGGTGGCTGGTGATAGTGAGTGTAAATAGTAGTGCTCAATGATGTTAAGAGTGAGACATGCTTGGTTAACTTAGAGTGAAGATAGAACACGGGTAGGAGGATGAGAGGGGTGGGGTTGGGGGGTGACAAGTTGTGGGGGCATGGGCGGGCTAGTGAAACGAGCGAGGGTGCCGACATGGAGCACAGCTAGGAGAGGTGGTGATACCACCATCTTGGGCGTCTTGTACTGTAGAAGGTGGGCACCGTTGCGCATTGCCTCCTCTGCCATCCTTGCAAATGTGCCCTCTCTCACCACACACACCTCCAGTGGTCCTATCATCCCCTCCATCCTGCCCTTCCTATAAAAGTACCCTAGCCCCCTATCCATTGATGTGCAACATCTCTCCAGCAGTCGGCTTGCCCTCTCCACCTCCACCTCCCTGCCCTTCACTTCCCAATATATCTCATACTTACCCGCTACCTCCCCTTCTCCACCTTTTGATGCATAGCTGCTGTACTCCACTAGGTCGAGGCCCGCTTCCTTGAGTATCTCCGCCACTTTCTCCACCACCTCTCGCAACTCTTTCTCATCCGTCTTGTCATCGCACATGCTTAGGAGGCCGTTCCTCCTCGCCACGTATGCAAACTGTGGAGCCGTGTTGTAGAACCCCGTTACCTTTACAATGTCGCCCACTCGATGCCTACATAGCCCTGTGATCACCTCCGAACACAAATTTAAGTTCAATTTGCACTCTAGATGCATACTCATCACCTTGTTATGGAATTAGGCATTCTTGGCACACATATTAAACCGATTAATACAGGACTGGTTATGTAAAAAATCGTGTATGTATGTGCATACATGAGTGATTCATTGTTTGAAATTATGAATTCGTGCCTACGAAACAATTTCACAAGTGGTGCAATGCTGAAGCTACCATGCAGTGTAACAGGCAAATATACTACCTGCATACGTCGTCAAAATGATCTCGTACTCTTGTCCCACTTCCACTTGCTCCATTCCAACGAGACTTTTCTGTTCAGCGCGGTTCCATGTAACAGGCAAAAACTCCACGTATGCAAGATGTGGTACCAGTGTGAACGAAACAGCCTCTAGAGTGGACCTTGGGTCCATGTTAATGCCGAGCCAAGCACATTCAGAGCACCCGTAGTCTCCACATACTAATGGTAACTGTCCACAGTAGTATCTTAGCAAGGGCAAATAGGATGCCATCGGACCAGTTAGAACGCAGTGCACATACTTTAACGTTGGCCACAATCGCTCGACGATGCCGGACCAAGACGACTTTTCACATTCCTTCCGAACAAACTTGGCAAGCTGTGGATGGCTGCTCTTAAAATTGGGCTCGTGATCCGTGTGCTCAAGGTCCCTCTCTCAATATCATCGCAGATATATGGCCAGACTTTCTCGAACATCTTGAAAGCCTGGATGATGCTGAAAGGGAACAGAGATGAACACAATTCCAGCTCTGTAGAGCGCACCAGTGCACAAACGAGGTGACAGTAGATAGATTGTTGAGCATCGGGCTTGAAGATCACTTCGTCTAGGCTCGCAAAATTGACCATTGGAGGGCGCCTTTGGGTCTTATGTCTGAACGCGTCGCTCCAAAAGTAGTTGGCAGTCACGCCGCCTGCCTTGATCCCGCAGTTTGTGTCGAAACGTTTGGGTGCATGGACAAAAGCCAGGCATTTTCCTCCGTCTGAGATCGGGTAAATCCTGCCAACACATACAAGTGTTTCAATCTTAAATACTAGGTAGGACGAAGCACATGGATCTCTCGTAAAAGTTCGCTTTTGCAGGGTGGCATATTCTGTGTTGTGTCAAAACTCGGAGTTGCCCAGTTACGAGAAACAAAATTCATCCATTGGTGAGACGAGGTACGCGTTTGTGATGCGAACCTGTTTCTGAATGCCGCGCTCAGCCACATGGTGTCGATAGGGTGCTGGGCTGTGAGTTGAGTGGCAGGAAACCTTTTAGGCTTTCCTGAGGATGTTCCGGAGCTGCATTACTCAGTGTACAACCACAATGAATTAGGCACCAATTATATCTCCTGGCTTGCTTTGAAGCTCTAACAACGCCATGCGTCACATTCGTTCTTAGATCGGACTGCAAATGCAATGGCTTACATACCTCATGTTCAGGTGTATCACAGGATCACCGCACAGTAAAGAGGAGCCTTTGCCGTCAGCAATGCCCTCTACATGAGACTCAATATCTTGATACGTCGACAGAGGCGCTGCTGCTCGGAACCTCTCCTCCAGCGCACGACCGTCCGTGGGCTGCCGCGATCCGTTCGCCTTCATATGCAAGTTGAGCTGCTGTTGCCAGTACACCGTCTCCCCATTGCGCTGCAGGATTTTTTGCAAAACTAGGCGTTGCACTTGCGCGGAATCTCGAGTTAGATTGTCGAATCTGGAGACCAGTGCCGCGTCGTTTCCACAAGCCTGTTCCGAGGGGGATTGGAGTATCAGGTGGGTAGCTTGAATTGCAGCCATATCTGGAGAGCCTTGTAGACGGGTTATTCTTGAAGACGCGAAAGAGAGGACGTTGAAGGTACTGGTGGTGAGTTCTTAGAGATTGCAAGAATCATGTACCCCTTTTATATGATTGCCCAAACACTTGACCCTTGTCTCCTCTTACGTACGCGTACGCTGGGTTTTTGAAATAGGCTTCCAAACAAATACGCTTGCTTTCGTCTCCAAAGAAATACGCTTGTCTTTTCACACCCTACTCTCCCTGCACCCCTTTCGATCCCGCATGACCCTTCTCTCAGTCGGGCATTGGTGTCGTTCATTTAGTAGAGCGTGCCAAGTTCCCGACCTCCAAAAGGCCCGGCGCCTCGATGGAAAGCATGGATTTTTTTGCGATTGTAGGACCCAGAATGCTATCCTACGAAAATTTTCAAGGGCAGGGAATATCAGAGCAATGGAGCAATGGTACATGAAGCTGCAAAGCTTTGGATGTCGACCTGATGTTATCACATTCAACACCCTTATACAAGCATACGCAATCGAGTGTCAATATGAGAAGATGGAGACTGTACTTGATTTCATGCGTACATACTACTATAGGGGTGATACCATAACGTATAATATTCTCATTCACGCCTATGGTAAAGCAGGCCTACTGCCTATCGTGAGATGCGATCTATGGGAGTGAAGGAAGACACTCATACCTTCTGCTCTTTAATAGATGCCTTTGGAAAGAAAGGAGTTTTGCGGAAAGTAGAAAAGGTCCTGCTGCAAATGCGGAATTCAGGCATAGAACCATTTTCAATGCTGCGTTAGATGCATATAGAAGGGCTGACAAGAAGGCTGAGATGTATCAGAAATGGAGGAAAGAGGCTGCCAGGCTGATAAATACACGCAGGTTAACAGATTCCGAGCCAAAATCATGGTAGCAGTTCTAAGGGATCACATCGATGACTCCAGATCTAACGTTGCAGATCTGGGCAAGTCCTAGGCTCGTATAGATGCTACCATATTCTAGTGAGTAAATTCTTTTAACGTGTCCATGAAGTGACCTATTCTTTTGGGCATGAGCAGTACAGTATTGTGAATCTGTCGCATAGGTAGCTCAAGTTCAGCACCATTGCAAGCTCGTTCCAGGGCTATATAAGCCAGCCACAAGACAATCCATCTCTTTGGCATATATTCACAGCCCCTTGCTGCCCTAGTCCTACAGCTCATAGTCTGCCGCCCATGAGGATCACATGTTGAGCTCTCTAGCCCACTCCATTTGGTGAAGTGCCCAATCTGCTTTCTAGTAGAGCCTTTGCCAAGATGTAAGACGTGTGAGTAGAAAAGTGGACCAACTGCTTCGTTCTGGATTAAGGAAATGTCATGTATCTCAATGAGAATCGCCTGGAAATGAAACGCCAGGTCCTTGGCAACTGCATTGGAACTCTGGTTGTCATTTACTATCTCGCCTTCACACCCTCTTGAAGGGCAGCTGTGTCCTCCAGAATCCAGCTCAGCAATACAGACTCCTTGGGTGATGAGCATGTCTCTACTGTCGGAGGCTTCTTGGTGAGCCACGAGATGGTGTTTGATCCCAAAAGAAACAAGGTTTTGTAGTAGACCGTATAGAACATCAATCGTTAGTCAAGTGTGAATCAGCTTACCCACCCAAGGTGGTACTAGTCTAATAAGTAACCCCATACCCAGATGTACCTGAGTACCCTCATGCCAGCATTCCAGTGACTCATTCTGTCACAGCAATCCAACTGCAAAACTGATCTTAGGTTGGGTATTGGTCAAGTAGGTCAAAGTACTACTGAATGCAGGTGCCTTTGGTCAACCGATCGAGATGTATCCTCGTTGCTCAGCTTGGCCTGCTGGCCATAGCTTCCAGGGAATGCTGTTCCCCCTTCCAAAAGCGGTCGAACACCTTTTCGAGTCTGGAAGCCAACCTCAAATGCCTGGAACATTTACTGGTCCCGGAACTCCAAGAAATGCCCCAGCCTCTATACCTGCCTGGTGCCTGCACAATCTGCCAAACATGAGTGCCGTTTGGCACTGTTTCTTGTCGCTCCTGCCACTCTTGCCCTGCTATCTACCTTGCAATCATCTCAGCACCCTGGCCCCTTACTCCTGGCACTCTTGCCCTGCTATCTACCTTGCAATCATCTCAGCATCCTGGCCCCTTACTTCTCGCAGCCCGCTCTTCTCAGCCTTTCCTCTCAGCCCCTTTCTCTTCTCAGCCCCCTTCTCTCAGTCTTTATTATTGGCCCCTTCCTCTCAGCGATTTGTGTGTTTTTAAAAGTTCAATGCTGAGATGGAAAGTTGTGTTAAAAAGGGATATTGTTTTCATGTTTTGGTATATTTGCATGTCATTTGATGGCATGTCATCTGACGCCTTCCACGCTCGCCCATCCCAAAAAGTTGCCGTTCCCTAGTAACTATGCCGCTGGGCCACAGCTCAAGGGTCACAGCTTCTGTATAGACGTCCGTCCTGAATCTTTTTAGAACCTTTAAAGATTACTTCTCTGGAAGATCTTAGCGGATTCCTGCTACCCGTCTACACCAAGAAATCAATGAACGGTCCCAAAAGCCTGTCATTTCGAACACTTGGGACTGGAAGATCGATGACAACTTCTTCAGGATCAGTCTCTCTCATAGTCCCTTGAATGCCACCATGTATCTCTTTACAAAGGGGAACAAGAGGACGATCATGATACCTTATTTATACGACTTGATCATCGCTGGTGACCAACCCCAAAAAGATCTAGTTAATAAACAGACTTCTCGAGTCCACCCCCTCTTGGCTGGTGTAACATATGGAGGTGCCTGATGGATAAAAACAAGGTGGCACAACCACTAACTCCCTGTACTAAAAAAAAGTAAAGTAATAGAAATTGACAACGAAATAAATGGAGGAAGATGAATGAAAATGGAGGAGGAGAGAGGTGAAAGAGGGTGAAGGGCCAATAAATATATGGAAGCCATGGAATGGAACCCATTGTTATACATTTAAAAGGCTTAACCTCTCGCAAATTAAATACAAAATGAAGCTTAGTACAATTAGATAGCCTAAACCTCTTTTAATAGGGTCGGCTTGACCAGATACTCATGAAGAAGGGCCATCAGCCAAGCCAGCATGAATGCATAGTCCCTTCCAGGGACAAAAGGAGGCAATCTTATGAAAGTGTTACTAGATCTATGAACTTGGGGAACTTAAGATTAGTCCCATATGCAAATACGGTTACAACGACGAACTCGATACATAAGGCTTAGGTGGTGTTAGAGAATACAAGAGAGGGTATGTGCAGTGGAAGCTAACCCAAGAGAGAGAGAGTGTGTTTTTGATCCGAGGAACTCACATAGTGGTATATTCAAATCCAAACTGCTTGTCCTTAGTGTGTACTTCAATAGATGTGCAGAAAGTAATAGACAGTGCTCAAAAGAGAGATGTAGAACCAGCAAAGTATATGTCCGTCCAATGTGAACACAATGCCGAGTATACCACCTTGTATTAGTGGATGTTGACTAGATGTGTACCCCTGTTCACACAAGGCTGTTCTCCTACCCTAAAACACTAGGGCTCTTCTAGAGCTTGAGTGGGCCTCGTATGTGTGCCCTGCAATCACCCCTCCTTGCTGCGCTGCTCCTATGAACAGCCAATTCCAAGGCAGTGCTTGTTATGTTTCCTTGACCTCCCTGCTGCTCTGAATGCAGCCTTTGCAGAGGCACAAGTTCCCTCAGTGATCCCTTCTTCCTTGCCGCTGTGAGGGCCGATGGTGAAGACTTATGAGCTCCTTGTATGTTGCACTCAGCCACTTCCCTTGCGGTCTTTGTATCCTCCGGGAGGGCACATTGAAGCAGGCTGGAATGTTCCCAAAACCTGCTCATCGAATGGATGGTTTGAGGCATGGGATAGCTCCCGTTTATAGGCTGGAGTCCCAGCCCTAAAAGCAGCCGACTGTAATAGCCGACCCACCAGTCTGTAGATCTGACTGGGTCTGCTGCAGTTTACTGCCCAGTCTGGTCACATGGCAGCCTGCCACTGGCCTAGACTCATCCAACCTGATTCCAACCCAGGCCTTTTCCCTGGCCAGAACTGCTCTCGAATCAGTCGCAATCCTGGTCCTGCTTCCCTGCCTTCATGCTAGACCTGTTCAAGTCCTTTATGTGTGTGTCGAAGTAGGCCTCCAGTTCCATGTGTTTCTCCTTAGGCGTCACAAGGTTGCCTTTTTCCAAAATCAATCTCATCAACCTCCCCATGAGAGGCTCTGTAGAGGATATTTGCTGGCAAAACAGGTCCAATATCCCTGCTGCTGTTGTTTCAAGGTAATCTTTGTATAGAAAACAACTATAGTTAGGGAGATACAATACAACCCTTCCTATTTCATCCACTCCTCATCCTTTCCTTCAGGAGATGTGAAGGCTATAGACTTTGATGGGGAGGGCATGGCTTGCATCATTGGCATCTGGAAGGCCACAGACTAGATCGGCCAGTCAGCAGCCTCCCAGTGAAGCAGAAGCTCCTCCAAGATTCCCTCCTTCAGCAAGGGCCTCCCGTGTTGGCTTTACCTCCAGAAGCATGACTCAGGCCATCAGCAACCCCAGCAGTACCTTTACCCCTCTCAAGAGCCAGCAGATCTCAGAAGAAGTAGCCAACAGTCTTCGAGCAACAGCAGATGTAGCAGCACATATGTACAGGGGTGTATTACTGGGCATTGCCAAGCCCCAACAGAAAGCAATGAAGGTAGTGTCCACAGCCATCTATAGAGTGTACCTCAAAACTCTTCAGAACAGGGCAGCCTTCATGCATCATGTTCCCAAGTCTCTGCAAGGAAATAATGTGTAAATCTCCAACCCCTGGTTCAAGGCCTGCTCCTTCTTGCCATGGGTATCCTTGGCAATTCCCAAAAACAAATTTTAATTATATCCAAGATGTGCATGGTCTCATAGGCCACCTCTCCCGATTTTTTTGAGAGGGAGAAGGGTCGACATGTGCAGGAGGGGGTTCCATATTTTTGCTGCTAAATTTAAGTCAAAACGTTTTACACTCATAGTCTAGTATTTTGCTAATTGTTGTGTTGAGTTCATGTTAATTCAAATAAGTTTCCAACCTACATTACTGCAAAGGAAGACATGATTTATCAAATAAAAGGCATATTTAAAGTTTTGTGATTGCAGAGTCATTTTACAAAGCGTCTTGTCACAATTATCAACAAGTAGAGAAACAAGTGAGTACTTGTACTCATGAGCACTGCCTTCAATTGGTTCTGTCAAAGGAAAACAATTGTCAAGATGAATGAATGATTAATTTGCAACACTTGTGATGGAAGGCCGTGTATAGGAATGAATGATTTGCAAACTCCGTACGAGAGAGAGAGAGAGAGAGAGAGTTAGGTGTGAGTGAGTGAGAGAGAAACAATCAAAATAGAAGGGGGCCACGTGGCGAAAAATGGTGTGGGACACTTTTTTAAGAAAATTGTAACGATAGCGCTGCCTGGAAGGTAGTGCCAACAAACAAAAAATCTACACAAGATGAATTGCAAAAGACTTCGAAAACATTATTCTTGTAAATCTTCATGGCAAAAAGGATTAATATAAACATCTTTTCATTTTGTATTCAACCTCATGAAGGTTTGGTCTCCAATAAAATACTATTTTTGTGCTTCAAAATCCTCATGGAAAAAGGGATTATTATAATAGTCCTTCCATTTTTGTTGACCATCATGAAGGTGCAGTCTCCAAAATCTAAACCTCAAGGCATGCATGACAATGCTTGGAAGACCTCTTTTTTACTCTTAAAGGTAGCTTGGTGAACAAACATATTACTTTTGCTATCCAATCCAAGATATGAAAGGAAGATGTAATAAATATGTTTGCATGGAATATAGGCGTCCAATTTGCATGATCGTCCAATGAAGTCTTCACAATTGCAAGAAGAAAATGGATAAACGTCAACCTTGTAACTCAGCATGCTCCATGGCCTTCACGACTATTGCATCCTTAACAATGCATTTCATGACCAATGACCTTTGAATTCTATGTTCCATTTCTTTGGTGATGTTGTTTCCCCATCTGATTGCTTTGCCATCTTGACGCCGAGGTCGATCTTTATGCAATACTATTGTTTCATCATGGGCTTGAATTGGTGAACCACAACTTGCAGCCACCATTGGAGTTGATACTCCTAATATAACAAACCCTGAGCTTGTCAACCTGGCAAACTCCACACTTGTCAAAGATGTTTCGGATTGAACCTTCTACCTTCCTGGTTATAGTCGTGGAATACCTCTAATGCTAGTTGATGGCTTCCACGTGTGGGTTACATCATTTTCACAAAACCAAATCATTTGGGAGCGCACTCCAATTGGTGTTTGAATCCTCCCAAAAAATGATGGTGCAACATCTCCACGTCGGTTTTCACAATCCTTTATATTGACAAGCTTGTTACATTTTCCTTCTTGTCTAAGCCAAAGCCTGGCAATGGACTTGGCTTGTTATAGGAACTCTTTGCAATGTCCAATTTGCATCATGCACTTCATATTCTTGCACACTCTTGGAATCATCATCCTCAAAACTCTCTGTTGCAAATTTACTACTAGATTTGGGAGACATGGAGTATCTTTTCTTGTTTGTGTAACTGTACTCAGGGCGGTGACTGTCATCCTCACATATATTTGAAGGCATTGACTTTGGACTTTTCCTTCGCACAGTCTTGTCATCTTCATCATTCAAACATTCTTCAGATGTAACATCCATTTCCTGACATCTTTATCCTATCTTGTAGTTTTTTAGACAATAAAGTTTACATAATAATGTCTTGGACAATTATATTTTGTATCCCTTTAGGGCATACAACACCACCAGCCCTCACCATTTCAAAAACTTTGGTTTTAATGGCATCCTTTGCTCTCCAGAGGATGATGGAGATCATGATTTTGCTTTCTAATGCATAATATATTTGGGGGTGTTTCCCAAAAATGAATGCAATAAATCATGTGTGTTGAGTCAATAAAGGTCCTTTGCCTTGGATACTCCTCCTAAAATGATGTATTTCTTTTATATTTTTGGTGTGTGGCTCCATGTTCCTCATTAGTCTTTGGAGCCAAGTGGGGATGTATTGTGGGAGCCATGTGTTTTTGTCTTTGATAGGTCTATTTGTTGGTGCATTGGTCTCCTAGACCTCTGAGTTGATCATGCATCCATGCATGATGAGCCTCTGAGCCATGCTAGATGAGATTTCTATGTTATGCTCACTAGCCTCTCATGGCTAAGATTCCAATGGGCTGGCAGATAATTACCAGCCACCGGAGTGGCACCACATGGCGTCTTTCTCATGATTACCAGCTCGTCTAGGGTGGCACCTTAAATTCCACCGCGGTGGCCTGTAATTAATATGGATGGAATCCCGGGCTCCATCCACCATGGCTACTCGAACATGCTCTGCCACTTTGCTTCACATGCTGCCTCTAATCAATCTCCCATCCCATTGTGTCTCATTCTCTATTCCAATTCTTTTTTTATAACCACAAGTTGCATTCATACAACCAAGGTGACCTCCACATTCCTTTCTACGACCCACACTAGGAAATATTGTATTTGTTGTAATAAGATCACTCCAAACATGATCATCACATTTTGACTCCATACCTTTTTTGCGATGTTTCACTGAAGCAGCTTGTAACTCAAAGAAAACATCACCATCATAAGTAGAAGGCAACTCCTCCACAGTGACGTGCATTTCAACCTTCTCATAGGCCTCACGCAATCTATTCTTTGTTGGTAGTCATAATAATGTCAATGACACTAAGTTGTTTGTCATTCTCAATGTTGCTAGCTGAATCAAGTTTTCTTTCCTCATCATTTTTGTTGAAAAAATAGTAGAAATCTTTTTTGTTTTCGTGGAGTAGAATCTTCTGAAGTTCATTGTCATCAAGCTTAAATCTCTCTCCTTTCAATGTGAAAATATCACCAAATTGTGCATCAAGGTGAAACAATTTTCATCCATCATCATGGACTTTGTATTACAGCTCCATTGTCAAATCAGACCCATAATCACTGAAGTGCTAATCGACAGATATGGACCCAAGTGTGAATTGAAAATGGCTAGCAAGCACCATCTCCGACAACACTCCTCGACCTACAGATGTGCGAACAAACATATGCAAAGATCTATCCTCATTCTGATTTGTGACAGATTTCATTAGAATGGAGTGGTTGAGCTTTGCAACTCAATGAGTTGAAGTCCAAAGGGTGAGATCAAGAGCAGAGTGTTCCTTTTAAGAAGTCAGTCCAAACAAGAGTCTGCCTAAAGAAAAGTGGCTCACAAATGCTTTGCACACACTACCCATTGTTTATACTCAAAACTTTGTAAGATCGGTCTTATGATAGTCGGAACAAGTGTGACAATGGTACTGAACTATGATGTAAATTTTAGCCATCATTTTTTAACATTACTACTATCATACCTTGGACTCTTAGATCTTTACTCCTCAATCCATCTTTGACATGTATGGGAGTTACTCCAAGCCATTTTCATTAGCAATAACATTTCATAATTGATACATAATTTGATATAAGGATTATTAAACTACGTAAATCAATTTAAGTATTTTTTAGTTGATAGATAGATATGAATTATATTAGTGGTGAACAAGCAATGGTTGCTCATTACTAGACGTTACTATCTATCTCTTTTTCTTCGACATCTCTAACCTTTTGAATATAAATTATGATGTTTAAAATATGCCTAGACCCCTTTTGTCGAGACGAAGAGGGTCTATTGGCCTTTGTTCAGAGTATCTTCAGATAAATGAAAAACACAAACACATCTCCACTCTTGACAACAAGGTGCCAGTAGTCAAAGTATAATCGAAAAGTAATCGGACTACAAAAGACTATCACGAGATGTAAAAGGACAAAGAAAAAATCTTGCAAAAGGTAGTATGCTTCTTGTATATTATGTTTTGGCAGAGAATACGTCAACTCAACAACTCAAACTCTCAACAGGAGCTGATACAAGGTTTTATAGCCATCCAAGATCAGTCTAACTGTTGTAAGGCAACAATAAGTTTCAAAATGTAACAGTCTTAGTCAAAAACATTATGTGGTGGATCAGGCCACTAAGGAGTGCTGTTAGGGATAGTTACATCTGTCCCTATAGTTATAAAATGATCCCACTACCCTGTTCTAATAACTCCCTCTTATCAGAGGTGTATTTAACCTATCCCATGGTCAGTGTCCACGCGGGTGGAGGCTATGCACCTCCCATCCCTCCTTGCTTATATGAGTTTACATCATGGGGTTGGTAAGGCATGCGTTGGTGATGATGCTTTTTCTCGTGGTGAGGGTGAGCAACCTTGTCGAATTTTGTACTGTTGATGCTGTGTACATACGGGCACTAATGGGTCAGTACGGCTAGTGCAGTGTGTTCTGTGAGTCGGCAGACTGAGGGCAAAGTGAGGTCGGATAGGCGGAGCGTAGTCGGACTTTGTTGCGATTCGTGTGGAGAATTGTAGTCAGATTGCAGGGTCGGATAGTGGGCGGACACGAGAGTCGAACAGAAGTCAGACTGGAGTGGGAGGATCGGATGCAGGACTGAATATGCGAACAAGGCGTCAGACCTCAAACAGACTCCAAAAAGTCAGAAAAGACACGTGCGACGCATGTGCGATGGATTCGAGTCAGATTTGCTTAGTTTGGTCCCCGTCAGAACCGCAGCGGAGTTCTCAATCGGTTTGGTCAAACTTCAGTCCGAAACACATCGGACCATTGTTGAAGCGGAGCTCGTTGCGTCTTCATCTTGTTGTTACATCTTCTCACCTGCAAAATTACCTTTGTTTATTGTAGGGTAATTTGAGTATACTTGAACCATATTCGAAGTGCAACAACTTCTTTGCTGCATTGTTGGCGGAATCGGGTCGAACTGTAATTGTAGCCGCTGTTCATGTGATTGGTTGCTATGATGTTGTTTACAGCTGTCACAAAACACTTCTGAATTTGTGTTTGAAGGCTTCTTTGAAAATCTCCATGATACCCCATTAATGAGCAGTGAGATTGTGTTGATCTTCGCCTGTGTGGGATCAGGGCCAATGTAAGGATTAAGTCTAAAACTATTGATTAGCTTGTCAAAGGAGTTGCTATGTAGGTCTGCCAAGAGAAATGTCCCTTGCTCATATGTATTAATCACCTTAAATGGACCATCATACCTTAATTTGAATTTACCTGGCATTTTGTCCAGTTTAGTGTTGAACATCAACACCAAGTCTCCTTTTTTGAAAAGCTTGAATTTAATATTTCTATTGAATCTCGAGGATGCCCTTCTTTTCTAGATAATGTCAGCTGTATGGGAGCTCAAATACAATCTCAATGGGAACACCAAATCTAGTTACAATATTGTGATACAAAAAATGTGCAACTATTCTAGCTTTGCATGTCCTCAAGGCTAGAGGCTCAACCCATTTAGTGTAATAATCAGTAGCACCAAGAATATATTGATTACCTGAGAATTTGGCTACAGGTTTGATTGGTCCAATAAAGTCCAATCCCCACTTTGAAAAGGTCCCAATGGAAGAATGGGCTGATGTGGCATTCTGTCACTATCCATTAGTCTGTCATCCCTTTGACATGACGAGCATGATTTTGCATAATTGTGTGCATCTTTTAACACTGTGGGCCACCATAATCCAGCCTACAAGATTTTCCTACCCGTGATATCACCTGAGCAGTGGCCTCCTATTGGCCCTCCATGTGCCTCTGCTAACACAGTTTTTTGCTCATGGTCTTGGACACACCTTCTGATGACCTGGTCAATACCTCTTTTGTACAACAGTCCAGCAATGATAAGGAAAGGTCTGCTTTGCAATACTAATTTTTTTCCTATTCAATGTTTCTGGAATTAGTCCATCAGAAAGGAAAAATAACATCTTGTCATACCAGTTTGGTGGTTCTTCTATTCTTATCATAAATATACCTGCATCAGGGAGTTCATCTGGGATGCTAGTCGGAGTTTCTCCTGACTGGAGTCTGCTCAAATAATCAACTATGGCATGCTGTTTTCCTGGTCTATGCACCATAGCGTAATCAAACTCTTGTAACAAAAGCATCCCAGCTTGCAAGCCTTCCTGTTAGTTACTATTTATTGACCAAATAAATCAAAGCTTGGTGGTCAACTTGAAAATGTACCTTATTAGCCAGTAAATAATGTCTAAACTTATGCAATGCATAAATCGTACCAAGTGCCTCTCTTTCTGTAACTGCATAGTTTCTTTCATGTTTGGTTAAGATCCTGTTTGCATGGTAAACAGGTCTGAACCATTTTAGTGTTTCCTGTTGCATTAGTACTACACCAATTGCTGAATCTGAAGCATCCACAAATACTTCAAAAGGAAGAGACCAATTAGGGGGTTGTAGGATAGGTGCCACTATGAGCATCTTTTTCAAAATGCTGAATGCATATTGTTGAGGGTTTCCCCAGATGAATGGTTCTGTATCTCTAGTCAGCTTTGTGAGAGGATAATAAATATCTGCAAGGTATCTTAGAAATCTGCAATGCCATTTGATTTGGCCTAGAAATCTTTGAAGTTGTTTGATGTTTTTTGGAGCCTTTGCATTCTGAATTGCTGAAACCTTATTAGGATCAAATCTCCATTTCTTGTTGGAAGATTATATGTCCTAGTAGAATTCCTCTACTAACAGCAAAAGAGCATTTAAACTGAGACTAGCAAATCTGCATCTAGCAAAGCATAATGCTAAGTGTTTCAAGTGTTCCACGATTTTCTCAAAAATTGAGAAATCATCCAAAAATACCTTCATGAAGGATGTGAGATACTCTGCAAATACCTCTTGTATATATTTTAACTAGGTGGGATATTCTTCAGTCCAAAAGTCATCACGTTTGATGCAAACACACCCCATTTGTGACAAAAGCAGTTTTATCTCTATCTTCTGGAGCCATTTTGATTTGGTTTTACCCACTAAAACCAAAAAACTGTAAATTTCATGTTTAGCTACAACATCAAGTAATTAATCACAAAATGATATTGGGAATGCATCAGTGATAGTGGCTGCATTTAACTTTCTATAGTCTACACAGATTCTCAGTTTCCCATTTCTCTTTGGAACAATGACAATAGGAGATAATGTGTTAGGGGATATATAAAACCAACTCTTAATAACTTGTCAATCTCCTCTTTGACCAGCTTGGCATAATTTGGATTCATTCTATATTTTCTTTGTATGATTAGTACTGCATCAACCTTCGGATTGATTCTATGTTGACAGAATTTAGGACCTACCCCTTTCATATCAGTGTAGTGCCATGCAAAAATATCTTTATACTGCATCAAAAATTCTTTGAGTGCTATTTAAAAAGATAAAGAGAGATTTGTACTTACCATAACTGGTTGTGGATTGTCACTGTTTTCCAAGTTCATTTCCTCCAAGTCACCTTACCTCACCCTAGGAATTTTTTACATATGTTCTTCAAATTGTATTTCTGCCTCCATGATTGCTTCCTTTGCTGACTTAGAAGTGATATCCTCTGGTGTATCATGTTTGTTTGCATCAGTGGCCTTTTTGTATGTCACTTTACTTCCATTTTCAATATAAAATCTTACAAATGTTTAATTTCATATTGAAAATTGAAATAAAGTGACATACGCAATATCGATTATTATGTTACAAATCACAAGAAATGGTATCACAATTGCCATTTCTTATTTTATAAACATCATTCAAAATGGACAAAAAAATAACTGAACTACTAACTTTTAAAATGAAAAAAAAAGTTACATGACATTGGAATCTTAAATGACTAAATTTTTACATTGGATACTTAGTATCCATGAATGAAACTTATTGTCTTAGTGTGAAAGTTTAATCAAAATTCTTAAGTGCATCAGTACTCATAGTATATAGTGTAAAGAAGTCAACTAAAATTCTAATAAATAACTTTTACCTTTTATAACACACTCATTTTACTTGACAACAAATATTATTCAATAGTTAATTGAAAAATAAATAATACAATTTTTACATAGCAAAATAAAATATAAAATTATAAAGACATTACATGAAGAGTTTTCTAAGTAACATTCAAGCCTACAACTTGACCTAATGTCTGAATCTCATCATTTGCTTTAAATATACAAGCATCCTTACTGATTGCATTATTAACTTATACTGCTACATAACCAACTCTTTTTGGTAAAGTATAAAATCTAAATGAAGGATCCAAGCTAATTATTGTCCCTATTCCAACTATGTCTTTTGAGTCCTTATGTAAGATCTTTATTCGTTCAACATTGTCCCCTTTGCAAAGCATCAACCTACAAAGATACATTCAAAAGATCATTAGTAGAATATTTGTTTAAAATATATTTATGCAAAGTCCAAAAATGTTATGATCATTGCAATACTAATTAAGAAAAATAAATATATTTAACTTACTCGAAAAACATGCATGTCATTTGTTTGTGTTATTGTCTTTTCTACTCCAATTGTTGATTCATGAACCTTTTTAAAATAAAGTAAATATGATACTTAATAATGCTTCATGTGAATGCCCAGCAATATCTACAATAAACATTTTCAAAGATCCATAAACCTTTTCAAAACAATATCTACAATACACACACGCGTACATGTATGTGTGTGTACGAATCATCTTTTTTATGAAAATTGTCATGAAGCAGACAGAAATTTACAAATCGTGTGTGTGTGTGCGTATAAGGAGAGCATAACAGACTAACCCCTTGGGAAGAAAGGGTTTGAGGGTGAGTGCCATGTAGGCTGCAACATGTCCGCCCTAGTGATCAACCTTCTTGTGAGAGATTCAGGATCAACCTTCTTGTGAGAGATTCAGGTCCACCCTAGAGTGCAGACCTGGGAGGAGATTGGACAGCTGTAGCGTTGGGATTTCCATGAGACATCTACGAGCTTTCTTGGAGGGCTCTTAGGCAGTCAGTTCAGGCCCCTAGGTAGAAGAAAGTGCTACACCATGTGTGAAGAAGAGAATGGCCAAGAGGAAGGGGTATAACTAGGGCAGCAGCCTGGTTGGCCAGCTTACTACCCAAATCCAGTCCTGATTGGCCAGTTATTTGGACCTGCCTATCCTATAAAAAGGACCCCTGGAGGGGTAGACTTAGTAATCCATCGCCTTCCTTAGCCATCTCTGTGAAGCAGATCTAGTGCACCTAGCCTTTCTCCATCAGGCAGCCATCAGGATTGCAGATCAGGAGCAGATCTGAGCATCATAGGTTAGCCTCCCAATAGCCACTCAAGCTCACCGAGAGCATGCAGCAAAAGTGAGGATTCTGAACAACAGTAGGACTGCATTGATAGATCAGTTTTGTATCTAATTTGAGCATTAGCTTGGCTGCCAAGTTGAGGTATCTTGTTGGTACTATCTTATATCAAAGCTTGTGCACTTTTAAAGTAGACAACACATGCTATACATTCTTTGTTTCTATGCATGTGTCCTGAATTATCTTGCATATGCCATGAATGTGATCCTTGGGACCGATTAAACCTTCCACTGCAAGAGTTGAGTAGATCTACTCATTGACATCCTCAAGTGAGTTGTGCCATATCTAGCTGTGCATTCGCTGTTTCTATGCATGTGTTTTGAATTATCTTGTGTACGTCAAAAGTGATCCTTGGAACCCATTAAATCTTCCGCTGCAAGAGTTGACCTTAGCAAGCAGCTCTATTCTTTGACATCCTCAATGCATTCGCAGTACACTTGTAGTGAAGCAACATGTGTCGTGGCTCCATAGTCTTCTGCCATTTCGGAATCTCTACAGTATGCTGGCACAGAATGATCGACCGGGCTTGCACTTTACCTCTTCTCAATTAGGCTGGTATCCTGCACGAGTCCAGCAAGATCAGACTGATTTCAGCATCCGTCAAGCACAATGTCGTATAATGACCATTCATTTAGCTGCCTGTTGTGACATGTTTCCTGCTCACCCTCTACTTCCACAGCCTTTAGTCAGTCAGCTTTTCTCCTTCTCAGCCACTTGTTGGTTGATCTGATAGCTGCTAGTCAGCTAATTGTGTCTCACCAGCTGGTCTCTAAGCTGGTCATTTATCCAAGCATCTGCCCTTAGAGCATACAACTACTTCTTCTTCTGGCTCAACCAAAGCATGATCAAAGAATGATGCACTTATGGCACTCATGTGACCCCACATTCTTGATCCAAGAGCCATTCTGTTGTACTATGCTGCATCAGCATTTTACAACAAAGACTCAACATTTGTGTATGCATAACTTCTCTTTCAGCATCAAAATATGTAGCAGCCTGACATTCATAGATTCCTATTCCAAAACAAGTTGTGCCCTGACAAAACATCTTTGCTCCCTAGCCTGAACTGCAGACTAAAATTATTTGTCTGCTTCAAGCATTGTCCTTTAGGCATTGAACCTGCATCAAACGGTGGTCTCACTACATTGTAGCCCAAACTCAGGTTCTCAACCTTCAATCCTGGAGCTGCTGTAAAATGTGGGCATGATCTAAATCTCATTAACATCACATTTGCGATCACAAAGGGTCATTGATTTGGCAAAACAAAGTTTTTTGAGATAAAACCAAAAGCACATGGCTACCAACAGCAAATATCTCATATCACACACTCCCTTGGCATATCCTTATTGATATAACGTGAATTTATAACGTGAATTTCCAATCCATGTTCGTGATTGCTTGGGTTCACAAGATTGACAAGGGCAGTGATGGTTCTTATTTGAGAAGCACTGACACATAGTAGCTTGTAAGAGTGGACCTAGACAGATGCTCTATCCATTTGCTTACATTGCTACAAGAGTATGTATGTATATTATCCAAATATATATATATAAAATTTCAAATCTCAAGCTCATCCTTCAAGAAGAAAAGCATCTATGCTTTTATCATCTGCCAATACTACGAAAAGGAAGTTAACCTAGAAAACCAGGCCTATTCATATTCTGGTTACAAAAGAGATTGATATATAGAAAAGGTTGCTTGCTCAAAAATCCACATGAGGACATACCATCAAACCAATTCCCATCTTAGTAGTTGTGCTGGAATCATGATCTGGATGCATATGCAGTTTACTCTTTTAGTATACAAGGTAAAGTGCATTATGGAATGGCCACAACCAACAAATGTTACTCAGTTGAGGGGGTTCCTTGGCCTTGCCTCCTTTTATAGGAGATTCAGTAGGCACTCTGATAAGATAGCTGCTCCTCTTACTGACCTGCTATAGAAGGATTCTTTTGGATGGACATCAGAGGCAGAAAAGAACTTTCAACAACTCAAGGTTGCTATGCCCCTATACTGGACACATTGGATTGTTCAAGACCTATGAGAGGATGAGGCAAAGCTTTATATGGAAGGGAAATGGAAGGACGTATGCAATTATGTCCAAAGCTGCAAGCCCTGTCAACAACATAGGGAATTGAACCTTAGGCCAGCAGGTCTTCTCCAGCCTTTGCCCATTCCCAGATTTCTCCATGAGAAGTCTGATGGGTGTAAGTGCAACACAGAAAGTTGAATCTCAAAACAAAAATAAGCACCAAAGGAGAGTGAAAATGCCATAGAGATGGTGCCATCGCCTAATAGTCCTCACGAGGACTTTTTGAAACATGTGTTTGTAAATACAAATGCATCTTTGTAACTAAGACTTTAAGAAATTCGGCCCCATGATGATTGTTGCTAACCTACATATATTTTATGAAACAATGAGGGCTCCCTCTGGTATGTTGGTTAGGGCAACGGGCACAACAATAGCCCAATGTGGGCCAAGCCAGATGCAGGTTAAATTGTTCCTTCAGCTGCAAACTTTCAAGCCACACGAGCATTTTGAACAGCATTTCACACACCAAGGTTGGCCTCTGGTGTCAAAATGGGAGCAGTTTCTCAGCACACATATCTGTTTGTGCAGACATGTGCAGGTCAGCAAGAAAACTTTTTTGGATGCATGGAGGTTTCTTGCAAGACATTGTCTTTAGGGCTACCTTCACTTTACCCCTGTGATGAATTTTGTGTACGCCTTGGCTGGTTGAGCACCAAGGTTGGAAGCCTTATCTGCACGTGATGTGACTCTTCTCATCATGCCCACAAAGTGCCTCTTCCTTTACATTGTCACATAAACAATGGGGCCCCCCTCAGGTATGCTACCAGACCTGCATGACTGCAAACAGTCAGAATACAGAGAAATGTAACCCCGTCTGGCTGTATGCCCGCCTGCGTCATTCTGTCAAACAAATGAAAGACCAGTTAACTCTCCCCTTGGTGGGCATATTATAGAGAAACGATAGGGTTTGCAGTGGAGCGATAAAAAATAGACGATACTCAGACACAACTGAAGAACATAACTCAGAAAACATAGTGCCTGTTCAGTAATATGAAAAACTGAATACAAGAACCTCAAGCCATCGTGTCTCAAGGACCGTGGCTGAGGTAAATCAGAAAAAGGATTCCATGTAGAGAAACAGTAGAAAGGATAGCAGCAGAGGGAGCAAAACGCAGTCCTCCGTGTAGCTCGATGATGATGAAGATGATGAAGAGCTGGAGCTGCCCTAGAGGTAGGAGAGGATGGCAGCAGATGAAGAGGAGAAATGTGGAAGCTTGTCAAGCAGCAGTCAGGAGCAGATCTGGAGCAGCAGCTGGAGGTTCAGGGCTAGATCTAAAGGAGAGGAATAGAGAGACAGAGGAGTTGGGGCAGAACTGGAGCAGAGGAGTAGATCTAGAGCAGGAGGGGCTGCAGCAAAGGATGGAGGAGGTGAGGAGCAGCTGCAGGTCCAGTCCACTGAGAGTGAGGGGGTAGGGAGTCTTTTATAGGCCTGACCTAGGAGGTCGGCCAGCAGTCATCAAGACACATCTGAACAAAAAGGGTCCCACCTAGGGAGAACTTGTAGATCCTGGAAGTTGATGCCGATGGTGGTAGAGGTGAAGGATCATGACCTCCTTGTTCGAAGGAATGGGGAGGGTCAAGCCTGAAACCAAAAAGGGAGGGAGGGATGGGAGTAGAAGATGGAGTCTAGAAAGGGAGGGATGGGAGTAGAAGATGGAGTTTAGAAAGGGAGGGAGGGATGGGAGTAGAAGATGGAGTTCTCTCCCGTAGTGCGCAGCGGAATGAAGAGGAAACTGATATGTTCATAGAAGTGATGCTCCCCGTACCTATGGCCTCCATGAAGAAGCAGATTCTTTAGATTACCAGAGATCTGGGATCTTTAGATCACCATGGCTCTGACACCATATAGAGAAACGATAGGGTTTGCAGTGGAGCGATCAAAAATAGACGATACTCAGACACAACTAAAGAACGGAACTCAAAAAACATAGTGCCTTTTGGTAATATGAAAAACTGAATACAAGAACCTCAAGCCGCCGTATCTCAATGACCGTGGCTGAGGTCAATCAGAAAGATGATTCCATGTAGAGAAACACTAGAAAAGATAGCAGCAGAGGGAGCGAAACGCAGTCCTCCGTGTAGCTCGATGATGACGAAGATGATGAAGAGCTGGAGCTGCCCTAGAGGTAGGAGAGGATGGCAACAGATGAAGAGGAGAAATGTGGAAGCTTGTCAGGCAGCAGTCAGGAGCAGATCTAGAGCAACAACTGGAGGTTCAAAGCTAGATCTGAAGGAGAGGAATAGAGAGATAGAGGAGTTGGGGCAGAACTGGAGCAGAGGAGTAGATCTGGAGCAAGAGGGGCTGCAGCAAATGATGGAGGAGGTGAGGAGCAGCTGCAGGTCCAGTCCACTGAGAGAGAGGGGTTAGGGAGTCTTTTATAGGCCTGACCTAGGAGGTCGGCCAGCTGGTCGGTGGACTGGCCAGCTGGTCGGCCAGCTGGTCGGTGGGCTGGCCAACTGGTCGACCAGCTGGTCGGCCAGGTCTGGGTTGGCAAGACCAGCTGGTCGGCCTGATTCTGGCCGATAGCATGGCCCTACTGGCTGCTGGTTTGTTTGCCCCTAAATTGGGAATTGTACTTGCTTAACACCCCCTCTCAATTGCCAATTTGGAGGGGCAGACATTGTGTGCTTGGAGCTTCGTGTAGAGATGTCGACGGTGGCTATCCCTACGAAATGCCCGAGTGATGCAATGCAAAAATGCAGAGAAGGTCACAAGAGGAGTGCCCTTGCAAGGGAATTGTTCACTTCCTCAAGTGCCTTAGTTACACGTATGATCAGCAGAAATAAGAACACTGTGAAGCTCGAGAAAATAAGCCACCCCCTCTCACCACCGAAAGGTGGAGGGAAAAGCAAAGGTAAAGAACAAATATGTCATAGCAGCACTGATAATCAAGAGATGGTGGGATTCCGCCAAAGGAAGAGGTCGTAGCTGAACAGTGAGCCAGTGTGTGCCCGATCTTGGACCTTGGGAGAGAGGAGTCTACCCCACCTCCATGCTGTGCTAATTGAACTACAAGAACTACAAATAAGCAATAAAAGCACAAGTAAACCAATGCTAGTATTGCTACTAATCTCTGCATTACAATTAGATGTTATCAGCATAACACAGGAAATGAATAGCTTGTGTTTAGTGCATTTAGGTCCCAACTACCCCCTTTTTTCCCTATTGAGTACATACATAGGCATACATCATAGACATAGGCATAATATATACAATCCAAGATTAATGCAATCTAAGAGAAATCTACATCCCAATGCTACACTTTTACAAGTGCACACATTTGGTGTACATATCCACCAATGAATTGCCAAGAACATTACTACCCTGAATGGTTGTGCATGTGCCACTGCATCTTTGACACATTGCAAAGAAAGGATTGCGACAAATAAAACTAAAAAATTACAAAGCTGAAGTGCTACGCAAAAGAGCACTTGGACAAGTTCAATAAAGCAGTAATAGAAGGTTGTTGAAGGTAGATAAAGGAAATAAGGTTTCCAACAAGACATAATACGTTTATATTGAGCTTTCTAAATCTGAAATAGTTGGAAAGAAAGACCACAACATACACATATGTAACACTTGCTATTCAGTGTGCACACACCAGAGAAAAGGTGAAAGGGAAGAGTGATTGTTGCCTTTTTTATATGTTTCATATTGGCAAGAGAAGGGGGTATGGGGAAGCAATAGAGAGAGCACAAATTGATTACTCACAGTAAGTAATAGAGAGAGCCATCAAGTGACATGGATACGCTTCCCATTAACAGTGGTGGTGCCTCTACAAACACCCACAAAGAAATATCGATCACGCCCTTCTCCTCAGTTTTGACACCTTGGTTAATGTGGACTTCTTCCTGTGGAGAGCGTGTCACCTTCCATTCACAATCTTTGGTCCCTGTATCGATAATAACAAGCTAAGATGGAGCAGAATTCTAAAAAATTTACAAAGACAATCCTAAGAATGATCAAAGCATAGTCACAAGAGTTTGGGAAGGTATCCATGGCGATCCGACGCACTGGATACCGTTTCACAATGGAGCACGCAGTAATTATAGCCTTGAGAAAGATCAAAGAAACACGCATACCCCCCCTAGCTCCGGCAAAGTTCTTATCGCGCTCTATATTTTGCTGCTTGGGATTCGGTCTCCAATTGATGAACGCAATCATATAGAACGAGGGGCAGAATGAAGAAGACAAGGGTTAAGGAGGCGATACATTTGTGAAGAGGAGCAGGAGGGCTCAGGATTCGTGAAGAGCATATGGTGCTAGAGGAGAAGGCGCGCGAAGTTTTAAGGCTCCAACCATTTTCCTTGCCGACTTGGACCTTTGATTTTATTTTATTTTTTAATTGAAGGACTTGGACCTTTGTTAACATGGACCCTTACCCTCGTGGACATGGATGGAAAATGGTGGGCGTGGTCCAATCGCTAAGCTAGGCCCGGACATGGATAAAGAAAAAAGATGGGCGGCCATCAACTACTTGGGCGAGCAAAATTTGAGGAGGGAAATGCATTGATTGGTTTTTGAATTCTTGACACACCTCTCATTCAAGATTGCCTCCACCACTAACCAATCACCTTTTTTGTTGCATTCAATGTGCAGCTATAACTTAAGTTGTGTCCACCAGTTGGTGTGATCCACCATGCCCCAGCGCCCACCTCCTCTCCATTTTCTTCTTCCATGTCCGCCGGGGTGCTGTGAACCCAGCCTTACTCACTGGTGATGTGGAATCCTTGCTAACACACCTTTCTATTTACACTTTAGAGATTTTTCAACATTTCTTTGGAGACATGCAAATTTCCAATCAAGCATTCTCTTGACAATTTGTGATTTTTTATACCCCTCCTATGATGGGATGAGGGGCATTAGATGGGTAGATGGATATCACTAGAACTTCAACTTCAACTTGATGTGTGGGAAGCATGAGGAAGTGATGAGTACGTTGTAGGAAGCTCTTGAGCATCTAAAAACCCTAAAGGCCAAAATAACAGAAGGGTAGAAACATTTTGCTTAAACGTTAACAAAGACTCAAAGTTTCTTCTTTTCAAGTTTCTAGCCTAATCTAACCATACTCATGAACATTAAGTTAACTACAATTCTAAAGTGCATAGATGCTAAGAACTACAACCAAGAGGGAACAAAGCTTCATGAAAGGAATGAGAAGAAAGATGCAACACAATAACAATCTATAGTAGAAGTGAAATAAAAGCAAAGAATGGATAGGACATATACAAAATCAGGCAAGAAAGATTGAACGACAATAAAACATTTGTGAGGGAGAACTAATAATTAAAAAGAACACATTTGTGAGGGAGAAATAATAATTAAAAAGAAAACATTTGTGAGGGAGAACTTCAGATGCATGTTAAGTAGAGTAGGTTTCATGTCCTCTCAAATTTCATGTCGATCAAAAAACATCTCTATGAAGTGGGCGCCATTTGTACATATTCATGGTGCATACATGCATTACATTTGCATGTGTGGACCATCATGGAATGGTCAAGTGTCAAATATCCATGCAACTTTCCACGGGTATTAAGTAGAGTATGTTTCATTTCCATGCATAGTTTTGTATCGATCAATAAACATCTAGGTTGGTGCACGTGCAAAACTCCCCATTTATGCACATGCATGGTGCATAGGTGCATGAAAACCACATTTGTGGGGCATCATGGAAAGTCCAAAGCATCACATGGCCATGAAACTTTTCACGGGTGTTAAACAAAGTAAGTTTCATGTCCTCAAAAAGTTTCATATCGATCGTTGAACATCTAGATGGATGCACATACCAAATTCCCCATGTGTGCACCTGCATGGTGTGTAGTTGCATGAAATTCACACATGTGGATCATCATGGAATGTTCAATTTTCAAATGGACATGAAACCTTGCATGGGTGTTAATTAGAGTAAGTTTCACGTCCTCACAAAGTCTTGTGTCAATTGGGAAACATCTCGACGGGTGGGCTTGCGAAATTCCACATTTGTGCAATGTGTGGTGCGCATAAGTGCACGAAATCGTATCTGTGGACCATCATGGAATGGTCAAGTGTCAGATGTCCATGAAACTTTTCATGAGTGTCATATTGATATCCTTGCAAGTTTTCATGTTCACAAGGGAACATTTGGTTGGGTAGGCATGCAAATTTTCCCATTTTGTGCACATGCGTAGTGCATAGGTGCATGAAATATGAATGTTTGGATCATCATGGAATGATCAAATGTGAGATGGACATGCAACCTTGTAAGGGGGTTAATTAGAGTAATATTCATTTTCTCACAAAGTTTTGTGTGAATCGGGAAACATCTAGGTAGATGGGCATGCACAATTTCCCGGTTTTTGTGCACATCCATGATGCATAGGTGTATGGAATTTGCATGTGGACCATCATCGAATAGTCAAGTGTCAGATGGCCATGAAACTTTGCATAATTGCTAATAAGAGTAGGTTTCATGTCTTTGAGAAGTTTCATATCAATCAAAAAACATAGTGTTAGTGGCCATGCCAAATTCCCCATTTGTGCGCCTACATGGTGCATGGGTGCATGGAATTCACACGTGTGGATGGCATGGAATGGTGGACCAGTCTTAGATGGCTGTGCAAAATTTTCAGGTCGTTAATTAGAGTAGAGTTCATTTCTGCACAAAGATTTGTATCAATTGAGGAACATAGAGGTCAATGAGCATGCAAAACTCCCCATTTGTGCACATGTGTAGTGTATACGTGCATGAAAATTCATTTGTGAATCATCATGGAATGTCTAGAGTGTCACATGGCCATGCAAATTTTCATGGGTGTTAAATTATTTTTCATGTGCTCACAAATTTTCACATTGGTAGGGAAACATCTGGGTGGATGGATATGCGAAATTTTCAATTTGTGCACAATGCATGGTGCATAGATGCAATAAAGTCACATATGTGGGCCATCAACAAATGCTCAAGAAATTGATGGCCATGCAACTTTGTAAAGGTAGTAATTAGAGGATATTTCATTTCCTCACAAAGTTTCATATAAATTTGAGAACATATGGGTGGGTGGGCATGCAAAATTCCCATTTATACTCATGCATGGTGCATGATGCATGAAATTTGCATCTATGGACCATCATGAACTAGTTGAATTTTAGATGGTCATGCAACCATGTGTGGGTTTTAAGTGGATCAAGTTTCATGTCAATCAAGAAACATTTAGGCTGATGGGCATGCACAATTCCCCATTTGTGCACATGGGTGACAATCACATGTGCAGACCATCATGGAATGGTCAAGTGTTAGATGGCCATGAAAATTATTATGGGTGTTACCTAGAGTATGTTTGATATCCTTACAAACTTTTGTATCAATACAAGAATATTTGGAAGGTGGGGGCATGCGAGATTTCCCATGCACATGCACGGTGCACAAACTGCATGAAATTAGCATGTGTGGACCATCATGGAATGATCAAGTGTCAAATGGCCATGCAGCCTTGAACGATTGTTATTTAGAGTAACTTTAAAGTTCTTGAGTCAATGGGCATGCGAATTCCCCATTTGTGCACATGCATGGTCCATAGTTGCATGAAATTCACATGTTTGGACCATCATGGATTCACCAAGTGGTAGATTGCCATGCACATTTTCATGGGTGTTGATTATAGTAGGTTTCATGTCATAGTAACGTTTCATATCAATTGAAAAGCATATGCATTAGTGGGCATACGAAATTCCCCATTAGTGTACATGCATGGTGCATAGGTGCATGAAATTTACAAGACCATCATTGGTGTCAGATGCCCATGCAACTTCTCATGGGTGTTAAATAGATCAATTTTCATGTTGTTTCACAATTTCATGTTAATCCGGAAACACTTGGGTCGATGAACATGCAAAATTTTCAATTTGTGCACATGCATGGTGTGTACGTGCATAAAGTTCACATGTGTGGATCATCATGGAATAGTTAAGTGTCAAATAACCATGAAACCATGCATGGGTGTTAATTAGAGTAGGCTTTGCTCACTTGTAAAGTTTCTAATCGAATTTGGAAACATCTGAGATGATGTGCATGCAAAATTATCTGTTTCTATGCATGTGTTGTGCATAGGAAGATGGTCATGCAACTTTGCACGGGTGTCAATCAAAGGAAGTTTCATGTTCTCACAAAGTTTTGTATCACGTCTAGGTCATTAGGCATGGAAAAATCCCCATGTCTACACATGCATGGTGAGTAGGTGCATGAAAATTACATTTGTGGACCATCATGGAATGAACAAAGCATCCTATGGCCATGTAACTTTTCACGGGTGTTTATTGAATAAGTTTCATGTCCTTGCATAGTTTCATGCTGACATGGGAAAACATGTGTGGATGGGCATGCGAAATTCCCAAATTTGGGCACATGCATAATGCATAGGTGCATGAAATTTGCATCTATGGACCATTAGAGAATGCTCAAGTGTCAAATGACCATGCAACTTCACATAGGTGTAAGATCTATGTCTGTGAAAATTTTCATGTCCATAGGGGAACCTTTGGCTGGGTGATCATGCAAAATTTTCCATTTGTGCACATGCATGGTGTGTAGGTGCATGAAATTTGCACATTTGGATCATCATGGAATGTGGTCATGCAACCTTGCAAGGGTGCTAATTAGAGTAATATTCATGTCTTTGCAATGTTTTGTGTTCATCCAAAAACATCTAGTAGATGGGAAAGCAAAATCTCCCATTTGCACATCCATGGTGCATGGATGGATGGAATTTTCATATGTGGACCATCATGGAATGGTGAAGAGTCAAATGGCGATGCAACTTTGCATTATTGTTAATAAGAGTAGCTTTCATGCCTTGCAAAGTCTAGAAAACATTGTGTATGTAGGAATGTATAATTCCCCATTTTTGCACCTACATGGTGCATGGGTGCATAAAAACCACGTGTGGACATCATGGAATGGACAAGTGTCAGACAACTATGCAAGTGTATTAATTAGAGCAAATTTCTTTTTTAAGCAAATATTTGGATCAATCGAGGAACATCTATGTTGATGGGCATGCAAACTCCGGATTTATGCACATCCATGGTGTGTGCATTCATGGATGTGCATAGTTTTCGAGCAAAAACCTATGAGCAGAAAAGTCCGAGCGATAATTTTTGACACCAACCATGCTTGTATATTTCTCAAAGAAATATATAATTCTTTCTTAATTTCTCATTTATGGAACCATATACTTACTTATTTTTCATTATAACCCTCAAGAACTCAAGTACAAAGAAAATAGAAGAACCCTATATGTGGGTCTCAAACCAAACTCAACTAACTAAGGTGGCATACTAACTGAGCCACGAACTAGTGTAGAAAAGGATAGCTGTCATCCATTCGTGGGTGGTGTACCAACCGCATCTCCAGCTAACAAGTCAGTGACATAAATACACAACGGTCACCCTGGCATATCGCGAGTGGAGCTCGATATCTCAACAAAATCGTCACTAGGAAGTGACTATGTGGTCAAATACCACTTTCATCAATTTTGCAGATTTGCCCTTGTGAGGCAGAAGTTGTATTTTTTGCAGTGATAGAATATTTTTGCAGTGTTCTGTAATGGCGTTTGATGCTCTTTCATGGATAGTCATTGAAAAGCTTGACAAGAATAATTTCTGAGCATGGAAGTTTAGAATGACGAATTTCCTTAAGGGAAAAGGCTATTGGGAGTTCATTACTGGAGCTAAACAAGAACCAATTATTCCTAATGTTCCCAATCAATAGGAGTTGCAGGCATTTAAAGGCTGGCATGAGAGAGCCATAAAAGCTATGTACTAGCTGTCTATCAGTATTTCAGATTCTATGATTATGCATATTCAAGATGCAAGCACGTTGAAGGAGGCATGGGATACTTTAACAAAAATGTATAGCACAAATATGCAAGCTAGGAAAATGCAGCTCAAGCAGGAGTTGCATAATGTGCAGAGAGAAAATATGAGCATCAATGACTACCACATGAAGGTAAAGAATATTGCAGATGCACTTGCTTCTATTGGGTCACCAGTGGAAGATGATGATTTAGTTTCTATGACCTTGAATGATCTAGGAAAGGATTATGCACAATTCCGTACATCCATTGCTGTCTGTGAGAATTTTCCTGATTTTGAGGAGTTCATTGCTCTTCTAATTTTTGAAGAGCAGAGAAATGGTGGTGCATCTTCTTCAAGAGGAACTTCAAAAGAAATTGTCTTCTACTCAAATGCTGGAAGAGATAGAGGTAGAGGTAGAGCAAGCCGATCTGGAGGCCATGGCAGAAATCAGAATATGCAGCAAATTCAAGAAAACTAGTCCTATGGAGGAGGACGTGGTAACTTTAGAGGCAGGGGGAGCCAAAGAGGTTGTGGTGGATGGCAGAGAGGCCAAATTGAAAATAGCAATGTTGAATGCTACTATAGTGGTAAAATGGGTCATATGGTTAAAGACTGCTATAAAAAGCAGAATGACATCATGATTGGAAAATTGCAACAAGGCAATTATGCATCCTCTAGTAGATAGGGTGATGACAAAAATGAGCATTTGTTTATGGTGCAGCACATGACCAATTCTGTGACAAGTGTAGAAGAAAGCAATGATGTGTGGTATGTTGACTCAGGTGCATCAAACCACATGACAAGTCATGCAAAATGGATGCAGGATGCAAGGAAAATGGAAAGACCATGATTTGTGGAGACTAGTGATGATACTGCACGTCCTATTGTGTAGATTGGTAAAATTCCTTTGTCTATGTAGGATGGGAAAAAGAATACCTGTCTGATGTATTTCATGTCCCGAATATCACCAAGAACTTGGTTTTTGTTGGTCAAATGATTGAGCAAGGCTTGAGGTCAGATTTAATCCTCATGGATGTTTTGTTGAGGATATGAAAAATAAAGGTCGCTTGATAGCAAAAGGGAAGAAGAAGGGCAGGATGTTTACATTGGATGTGGACATGCCTGAATTGAGTGCAACAATGTTTGCACATGGGACCGGTGTAGTTGCAAATATTGATATCTGGCATAAACGCATTGGTCATGTTGATGTATAGCGACTTAAATTAATGTAGGCCCAAAATATTGTTGCAGGATTGCCTAAGTTCAAGGTTACAGAAATTCATAAGGTATGTGAATCCTGTCAATTTGGAAAACAGGCAAGGAAACCATTTCCTAGACATGTTCAAGAGAGTAAGAGGACATTGGAATTAATCCACTCTGATGTGTGGACTACTAAAGCTGCATCTATTGAAGGCTATCATTATTTTGTCACTTTTATTGATGACTACAGCAGAAAAATTTGGGTGTATTTTATGAAAAAGAAAAGTGAAGTGTTTGGGCATTTCAAAGCTTTTAAAGCTATGGTTGAGAAAGAAATAGGCCTGCAAATAAAATGCCTAAGGTCAGATGGAGGGAGAGAGTACCTCTCAAATGAGTTTGCAAGGTTCCTACAGGAGCATGGCATAAAGCAACAATATTCATGCAGTCATACCCCACAGCAAAATGGACTTGCAAAAAGGAAAAATAGGCATATTGGAGAGGTATCTCGTGCCATGCTCAACGAAAAAGACATGCCAGATTATTATTGGGCTGAAGCAGTTGCTACAGTAGTCTACATAATGAACAGGATTCCCACTATAGCAATACATGGCATGATGCCAGAGGAGAGGTATACTGGTAGGAAACCAGATATTTCTCATTTGAAAGTTTTTGGTTGCATTGCCTATGTTCATGTGCGAGATGAGTTGAGATCCAATTTAGATCCAAAAGCTGAGAAGTGCATCTTTATTGGTTATTCTCTGCAGCAGAAAGGGTATAGATGCTGTAATTCTTCTACTCGTAAGTTTACAGTGAGCAGAGATGTTTTTGATGAGATGAGAAGATGGTATAAACCAGTAAATGTGATTGATGATGTAGATGCACAAAATGGTAATGCTGCACAGAATTCACAGCAGCAATCACAAAATATTAGTGGACCTGTAGTGTCCTCGAGCAGTGGTTCACATACTTCGCCATGGACAGGCAGATTGAGATCAGGAGGATCTCCTCAAAGCAATGCAGATAGTGGTATGCAAGTATCACAAAAAGGAAAAGAGAAAGTAGATCAGCCCATGTTTGATGTGAATGCAGGTCACTCTTATGTGAATGGTGAATCCAATGGCTCAGAACAGAGCCTTGATGATGAGTTGGGTATTCCTGTTGTTACACCTGGAGTAAGGAAGACAAGGGATGTTTTGAGAGCACCTGGTAGTGAGCCTATTTTGTGTAGGTCTACCAGAGCTAGGTATCCTATGGATAGGTTGAAATATGATGGATTTACAGCCATTCACTATGCCTATATGGTCAAAGTGATACATGAACCAAAACCCACTTCTTTTGAGCAAGCCATGGGAAAAGAAAAATGGGAGAAAGCAATGGATGAAGAAATGCATGCCTTGGAAGCAAATGCTACATGGGAATTGGTGCCTTTGCCTAAAGACAAGAATGCAATTGGCTGCAAGTGGGTTTATAAGGTGAAGCACAATGCAGATGGTTCTGTGAACAGATACAAGGCAAGATTAGTTGTCAAGGGGTATGCACAAACATATGGCATTGATTATGAAGAAACATTCAGTCCAGTTGCAAGGATGGCAACCATAAGAGCAGTCATTGCTATGGTTGCATCAAAGGGATGGTCTTTACATCAGATATATGTAAAGAATGCTTTCTTGCATGTTGATTTGCAAGAAGAGGTCTATATGGAGCAGCCACCAAGTTATGTTCATGCTGTTCATCCTGAGTTTGTTTGCAGGTTGAAGAAAGCCTTGTATGGCTTGGAGCAAAAGCACCCAAAGCATGGTCTAACAAGATAGGACAGTATCTTGTCACTATTGGCTTTCAGATTTCCAAGGCAGATTTCTCACTTTATGTGAGAAAAATAGAGAAAGGCATTATGTTGCTTGTCATTTATGTTGATGATTTGATCATCACAGGTGATAGTGATGAAGATATCCTTCATGTGAAAATGCTATTGAAGCAGAAGTTTGAGATGAAGGATTTGGGAGAGCTATGTTACTTCTTGGGCGTTGAGGTGATTAGATCCATAAGTGGGATATGGCTTTTGCAGAGGTAGTATGGATTGGACATGCTGTCCAAATATGGGATGACAGGCTGTACGCCTATTTCAGTTCCTTTGGAGTAGAATGTGAAGTTGAGCACAGATGTAGGTAAGCTTCTAGAAGACCCTACTATGTACAAATGCATAGTAGGAAGTTTGATTTATATGACTATTACCAGGCCAGATTTGAGCTATGCTATTGGGTTGGTAAGTCGGTTTATGCAGGCTCCAAGGAAATCGCATTTGGATGTGGCTAGATGCATACTGAGGTATGTGAAGTCCACATTGTAGTATGGACTATTTTATGAGATTGGGGTTCAGATACAGTTGCATGGATACACTAATGCTGATTGGGCTGGTAGTATTTCTGATAGATGATCTACCAATGGATATGTGTTCTCTTTTGGGAGTGCTACAATCACTTGGAGCAGCAAGAAATAGTGTACAGTTGCCTTGTTGAGCACAGAGGCTGAGTATAGGGGTGCAGCAATGGCTGCATGTGAGGTAGCTTGGTTGCGTAAGCTACTTTACGATATGCATTAGTCTACAGATGGGCTAGTTGTCATTTATTGTGACAACATGTGCAATATACACTTAGCAAATAACCTAGTCTATCATGCTAGAACAAGGTGCATTATCACTATATGTAGGAGAAGGTTCTAGTAGGTTTTATGAGAGTGCTCCCAACGGAAGCAAGAATGGAAGAGGGAGAGAGAGAGACAGAGAGCCACACAAGTTTTGGTGGGTGTAGAACCACCCTAATCTTCTTTTTCATTCATTTATATATGTGTTTGAGTATTGTACATAATCGGGGTAAAGGCACAATGACCTTTAACCCCCACAACCTCCCACTTAAAGGACAATGTGCCTTTAAGGGAGAACAACCAGTGAGCATACTATCCAATGCCCATCAATACACGACAATACTCAAACCGCTGACTAGGTAGACTCTTCGTCAGCATATCTGCAGGGTTATCATCTGTATGAACCTTGACAAGCTCTATGTGTTTGTCCTCAAGTACCTCCCTGATGAAATGGTACCTGACCTCAATGTGTTTGGTCTTTGCATGAAAGACCGGATTCCGTGCTAGCTGAATAGCACTCATGGAATCACTATGTAATGTCGATACACCTGTATGAATCCCCAAATCTCCCACTAGCCAATCAAGCCATATAGCCTCCTTGCAACCCTCTGTGGCTGCAACATACTCAGCCTCTGTGGTAGACAAAGCAACGCACTTCTGTGCGCGAGACATCCACGACACTGCACCACCTACAAAGGTGAACACATAACCAGAAGTGGATCTCCTACTATTTACATGCCTTGCATAGTCTGAATCTGTGTACCCAAGTACACGCATGTCTCCTTTACCAAAGCAAATGCACATCTCCTTGGTACCCTTCATGTACCTCATGATGCACTTAACTACCTCCCAATGCCTCTTTCTTGGAAGAGCCATATACTGGCTAACAACTCCCACTGCAAATGCAATGTCTAGTCTAGTAGCTATCATAGCATACATAAGACTCCCAACTGCTGATGCATAAGGAACCTTGGCCATCATGGCCCTCTCCTCATCTGATTTGGGACTATTTGTATGACTCAGTTTCACATATGGAGGCAATGGAGTACTCACTACCTTCCCCCCCTCCATATTGAAACGCTGCAATACTTTTGTAACATACTCTTTTTGTGAAAGCCAAAGGAGTTTCCTACTCCGATCACGCGTGATGCGCATACCAAGAATATGACCTGCAAAATGCATCTAGCTCATAAGTATTCTTGCTAGCCAATAGCATATCATCCACATATAGTGCCAGGATTATCATGCTATTATCCTTAACCCTTTTAGTGTAGAGGCAGTGATCAATTTCACTCCTAAAATCCTGGGACCGAATGAAAGCATCAAACTTCTGATACCATTCTCTAGGCGCTTGCTTAAGACCATAGAGACTCTTCTTTAGCTTGCAAACTAAATGCTCTTTGCCCTTTTCTTCAAAGCCTTCCGGCTGCACCATGTAAATTTCCTCATGCAAATCCCCATGCAAGAAAGCTGTCTTGACATCCATTTGCATAAGCTCCATATCCTCTACTGCCACTAGTCCAAGCATGCATCTAAGTGTGGTTATCTTCACAACCGGAGAGAATATCTATTCAAAGTCCACACCCTTCTCTTGCTTGAACCCTTTAGCAAACAAACGGGCCTTGTACCTAGGCACATCATCACCTATGACCTTCATTTTGTAGACCCATTTACATGGCAATGCTTTCTTTCCATGTGGCAAAGAAATGAAGTCCCAAGTCTTATTATTCATAAGTGAACTCATCTCTGATTGCATAGCATACTCCCACTTGCGTTGATCCTCACGCATCATAGCCTCTCTGTAGCAAGAAGGCTCCCCGCAATCAGTAAGCATCACATAGTCTACCCCTGGAACAAACCTATCAGGCGGTCTAGACACTCTAGATGATCTTCTCAATGGCATTTCAGCTTGCTATCCCATTTGCATATCAGCCATATTTGGCTCATCATTTTCACCAATAGATGATCCATCATCTACCCTTGATTGTATACCTGTGGGATACTTGGTGGCACCATTTCTTGCACATTTGGTGCATGGACAGCTTGCTGTCTATCAACATATGCAGGTGGATTCACATCCTGGAAAGTGATCCTCCTCATTTCCACATCCCTCATGGGTGCCTTATGCATCTTCTTCTCAGCATCTTCTTCTCATTGAAGACTACATCATGGCTGCATATGATCTTCTTTGCTTCTGGATCCCAGAGACGATAGCCCATCTCTCCACTTTCACCATAACCCATAAAGATGCATTTCCTAAACTTAGGATCTAGCTTCTTTCGAAGCTCTTTTGGCACATGTGCATATGCCTCACACCCAAATATACGCAAATGAGAGTAAGAGGGCTTCTTGCCACTCCATGCCTCTTCAGGAATACCACCATCCAAACTCTTACTAGGTGATCTATTGATCACATGCACTGCAGTCTTCATTGCCTCAGCCCAAAAACCACCAGAAAGACTTGCATTGGAAAGCATGCATTGCAACCTTTCTTAAATGGTACGGTTCATCTTTTCTGCAACTGGATTTTGCTCTGGAGTACGAGGGGATGTGAGCTCCCTCTTAATCCCATGTGTCTCACATAAATGCTGAAAGTCATGAGAGAGATACTCTCCACCATTGTCAGTCCATAGGCATTTAAGCATTCTACCTGACTGATTCTCAACCAAGGCCAGCCATTTCTAAAATACCTAGAACACATCACTCTTCCGAGCTATAGCATAAGCCCACACTTTCCTAGTTGCATCATCAATGAATGTCACATAGTATTCAGCCCCGCCTAATGACCGTGTAGGCATGGGACTGCATACATCTGAATGCACCAAATCAAGCTTTTCCAACTCTTTCTTTCCCCTTCTTTTATGGGCTGATTTAGTCTGCTTCCCATAGAGACAATGCTCATAAAATTCAAAATCAGAGAAACTCAAATGCGGTACATAACCCAAATGGCATAAGAGTTTCATTCCATTCTGGCTCATGTGCCCCAACTTGCAATGCCACAAAGAAGTGCTTGGCTGCTCGGTTATTGCAACAACATGATCAAATACCCCTGATACATGTAAGGGATACAAAGTCCCACACTTGTTACCCCTGGCCAAAAGCATAGAGCCCTTCTGAATTTTCCAACTTTGAAAGCCAAAAGTGGTGTGAAACCCAGTATCATCTAGCTGACCCATTGAAATAAGACTCTTGGTTAGCTTAGGCACATGTCTCACATGTTTCAAAACAAATGCAGACCCATTTGCAAAAGAAAACTTTATGTCACCTGCTCCCACTATGTCACATGCATAGTCATTTCCAAGATGCACACAACCTGTCTTTCCACTATCATAAGTGGAGAACCATTCCCTATGGGGGGTAACATGGAATGAAGCACCAGAATCCAAAATCCAATCCTAAGAATATGCATCATCTGAAGTGGTAAGCAACTCTGTAGATAAAGTAGACATGAAGAGAACATCATTGTCACTATCATGTGTGACTGCATTGATCTCCTCGATCTTCACTTTTCCTTTGTCCTCCCTTGGACTCTCTTCCTTTTGATTTGCACCCCAATTTGCATTCTTTTTCTTATCCTTTTGCTCTCTTTTCAGCTTGTAGCAATCCTTTTTCATATGGCCCTTCTTGCCACAGTGGTAACACTCAATGTTTCATGCCCTGGATTTGCTACGAGACTTCCCTCTTTCTTGGGACTTCCCCTTGAACCGTGATCTACCCCTTTGCACATTTAAGGCTGCATCCTGCTTGTTGCCATCCATAGACTTCCGTCTAATCTCCTCGGCCAACAAGCTACCCACAACATCATCAAATTTTAGTACTCCACCAGGTGCAGAGTTACTGACAGCTATACGGAAGGTATCCCATGAGGATGGCAATGAACATAAGAGAAATATTGCCTTAGTCTCCGCATCAAAATTCATTTTCTGAGCCTGAAGCTGCTGGCTGAAAATAATATTGAATTCATTCAAGTGAGAAGCAATGGAGACCCCTTCCTTCATCTACAGCTCAAACAACCTCTTCATGAGGTAAACTTTATTAGAGGCAGTTTCCTTCTCATAAGTGGCACACAGTTTCTTCCACAAATCTTCCGTAGTCTGCTCATTTACTACTGTAAAATAAACTGACTCTGCAAGATGAAGTCTAATAGTAGACTTTGCTAATGCATCCAAATCATTCCAATCATCCTCAGACATATTTGCAGGCTTAGCTTCAATCCTTGCCAAGGGTTTAATCTGCTTCTTTTAAATAAGCACATCCCTTATTTGTTCTTTCCACAAAGAAAAGTTTGTCCCATCAAACTTTTTAATGTTGAAAAACTCCTTTTCAGACATGGAAGAGGATGCCATGATGCAAATAAAGCAAAATCCCAAATGCTAGTGCCTCAAGAGAGAATCACACCGAATACGAGGTGCACCCAAATGTGTATGCCACAATAGAGTGAAATATCACAAAAAATTCAAAGCTCAAAGCATCAAAAGATGCATCTGACTCATGTGCATATACTATGCATCCATATGAGCAAATCTGGCCCAAAAGAAAATGCCAATAAGTGCCAAATGACTCAAGCATAAACACTATCCACTGGCATATGCATCAATAATATCTCATCTAAGAGAGCATAGCACTATTAGTGCATCACCTGCAATGTGTCAAAGCTATCCCTCAGCATAAAATAGCATCCATGTGCAAAGCGTCCATAAAAAATAGCATTCCACAAGGCAATTCGGGCCTATCAGTGCATCCAATAAGGACCGCAATGCATCCAAATGGCCTATAAATCATCCATTGCAACCCAATGCATACCATGAATGAGCGCACACTGCTCAAATTGCAACCAGAGTGATCTGCATAAGGTATGCTCAAGAAATCATAGTCCCACGGTAATGACCGCTATTGAAAATAGAACCTGAGATGCCTCAAAACATGGGCGCCATTGCATAATCGGACTCAACAAGAAAATCTACAAATATCTCTCTTCTGCCAGAACTCCAAAATCCCAACCGATGAGTGAGAAATGGGAGTCAACACTTATTCACTGCCATGTGGCATAAATCTAAGGTTTCAAAACCTTAGAATGAAAAATGCATAACAGAGAGACGAAATCGAATACACAGAGATCTATAACTCTGAAAATCCTCCACCGAATCGTGCAAGAACTGATAGGTAGGGGTTTTTGGGCGTTCGGAACACAATGGGACAGACGGTTTTGGAAACCGTGGTCTCAATCACTGGGTCTAACACACGGGCTGAAAAACGTTTTTTGAAACAGAGCTATTTGTAAACTCCACCGGAGTGCGAATGATGAGCAACATAGAAGTTTTAGGACCTCCTAAGTCCACCGGAACTAGATGTGCAAATGGTTGCTCCAAACTTGAGTTCCAACACCCGAGCAAAAAACGCAGGAACTGATACAGTGAGTCAGAAATGCAATGAAATGATCCCAGATTCAAGAATGAAGGTGTTTCTAAGCTCCTGAAGTGAAGTGGGCACCAAAAGCAAGCAATAGTTGCCTCTACAAGTCAATGCGGAGTCTCTGTCATCGAACGGAACAGGGAAAAGCTCAAAAAACGACTTTTTCTTTGAAACCACTTAACAGGCTCTCAAAACCATTTCGCAAAGCCAAAGTGACTTTTCCAAAAGGTTCCTCCAAGGTCTCTGCACACTCGGATGCAAGGAAAGTCACCCACAAAGCTTCCCACAAAGCTTCTCCTTCCTCCCATAGAGCTACTGAGCTTCCAAGCATTCACGCACACTCAGCTAGATCACCCGGGCTCTAATACCAGTTGAGAGTGCTCTCAACGGAAGCAAGAAAGGAAGAGGGAGAGAGAGAGACAGAGAGCCACACAAGTTTTGGTGGGTGCAGAACCACCCTAATCTTCTTTTTCATTCATTTATATATGTGTTTGAGTATTGTACATAACCGGGGTAAAGCACAATGACCTTTAACCCCCACATTTTATTGATCTAGTTTATGTCAGCACAGAGGATCATGTAGCTTACATATTCACGAAGGCATTGGGCGTAGAGAAGTTGCACAAGTTCAGAGACATGCTTGGTGTGCAGGAATTGGGATTCAGCTCGAGGGGGAGTGTTGAGATATCGAGCTCCTCGTGATATGCCACGGTGACCATTGTGCATTTATGTCACCGACTTGTTAGCTGTAGATGTGGTTGTTACACCCACCGCCCATGAATAATAGCTGAATGACAGCTATCTTTATGTCTCGGGTGGGTCACTCATCATATGTAACCCTATCACGTGAGTTCAACAAAAGGATATTTTTTATTTCTAAAATTTATAGAAATAAATATACATAAGGGACTATTTAAAATAGTTTTGGAAAAAATTTACAGATTTGTATAGAAAAGGGGTACATTTTATTAATGAAAAAATTTACAGATAAGGGATTTTAAATATAGGCCTTGAACGCACGTGATATAGACGGTTTATACATAGTGACCCCCCTGAGCTTTATGTACTCTAGTTAGTGGCTCAGTTAGTATGCCACCTAGGTTAGCCGAGTTTGGTTTGAGACCCACATATAGGGTTCACCTATTCCTTTTGTACTTAGAGAGAGTTCTTTTGGCTTTTACAACTAAGAAGAGGAAAACTGTTTTGAGCCTCCACCTTTTGTGTGCATTCCCCCATTGTGTATGTGAGAAAGCTACAAGTGAGACATACTTCTCTCCCACTCTCTTCACACAAGTATCATATGGCCATGCAACCTCATAGTTTATTTCCACTTCTATGAGATGGCAATTAAGAAAAGGTTTCAATTTTCTACTTCCAAGAAATGGCAATCAAGAACTCATTGCCATTTTGTGCTGCTATTTGTTCCTTAGAAATGTCAATCAAGAATGTATGCCATTTTGTGTTGCCATTTCTACATAAGAAATGGCAATCGAGAACTCACTGCCATTTTGTGTTGCCATTTCTTCCTAATAAATGTCAGTAAAAAATGTCTGCCATTTTGTGCTGCAATTTCAACCTTAAAAATGGCAATAAAATTTTGATTGCCATTTTGTGTTGCCATTTATTATCAAGAAATATTGCCATTTCCTACTTCTTTTTCTTCTTAGGAAAATGTTGCCATTTCTTATTGCCATTTCTTCCTAAGAAATGGCAACTCAAGAACTAGTTGCCATTTCCTACTGACATTTTTAATGAATAAATGGCACTTTGAGAAATGGTTGCCGTTTCATACATAAGAAATGGCAAAAATAAAACTTGGGTGCCATTTCCTTTTGCCATTTCTACCTGATTTTCTAGTAGTGATTGTAATCTCTTGCCCTCTCAATATTCCAAGAGGTTGAATTCTCCTTTGGTCAGCCATCCTCACTTGGAATGGTGCTGGAAAATATTCATTGCAATAAATTTTTTTGGATACATCTTCTGAGAGGATATTGACACCTGAGCCTCCATCAACCAATACTTCTGGGATTCTCTGCCTTTTGTAGTCTACATCAATGAGTGATACTTGGTAGTCGACATCTTTAACTGTTGATGTGTAAATATCGAGAATGTCCTCTTCATAATTACTTGGTTCTTGAGCTTTTGCTGGATGTGACTCTCTTGGATGCAATCTTTTACAAATTTGATGTTTGAAAGCTGGAACCAAGTTCAGTAGTTGATCAGGAGTAATTTGTACCTTGGAGTCCATTAACTCTTGGAAAAAGACCCTGTTGTCCTCATTTTGCATGCTAGTGTCTTGCTGCATCTCTTGGGCTCTTGTCATAGTAGCCTCACTTCCTAGAGTTGTTTTGGCCTAGATCATAGTCTGTTGTTCTGTCTGTTCAATTGTATTCTATTATTCTAGGAACTCCGGACTCAGCTAACTAAGGTGGCATACTAACTGAGCCACGAACTAGAGTACATAAGGATAGCTGTCATCCAGCTATTATTCGTGGGTGGTGTACCAACTGCATCTGCAGCTAACAAGTCGGTGACATGAATGCACAACGGTCACCCTGGCATATAACGAGTGGAGCTAGATATCTCAACACTCTTGTGTCTGACTGTCTGACCCTACAGTTCGAGTACAATTCTCCACATGAATTACAACAAAGTCTGGCCTATTCGACCTCACTCTGCCCTAAGTCCATCGACCCACAAAACAGACTACACTAGCTGTACCGACCCATTAGTGCCTGTATGTACATAGCATCAATGGTATAAAATTCGATAAGGCTGCTCATACAAACGATGCCCTCATCATGAGGAAAAGCATCATCACCGATGCATGCCTTACTGACTCATATAAGCAAGGAGGGATGGAAGGTGCATAGCCTCACCCCACGTGGACACTGACCATGGGATAGGTTAAATACACCTTTGGTAAGAGGGAGTTATTAGAACAGGGTAGTGGGATCATTTTGTAACTATAGGGAAAGTTGTAATTGTCCCTAACATCACTCCTTAGTGGCATGATGCACCACATAATGTTTTTGACTATGACTGTTACATTTTGAAACTTATTGTTGCCTTACAATAGTCAAACTGATCTCGGATGTCTATAAAACCTTGTATTAGCTCCTATTGAGAGTTTGAGTTGTTGAGTTGATGTATTCTTTGCCAAAACATAATATACAAGAAACATACTATCTTTTGCAAGATTTCCTCTTTGTCCTTTTACATCTTGTGATAGTTTTTTGTAGTCCGGTTACTTTCTGACTATACTTCGACTACTACCTGATTGTCTAAGAAATTCCATAATTTCACCCATCAAATGATATAAGATGCAAGGCTTGAGTCAACAACAACCAATCTAAAGAGGCAAAAACAAGAGCCCTCTCATAACTTATTTATGGTTTTTATTGTATGTAGCCTTTTTATATATATGTTGCAAAAGAGTTATGCTTTTTGCACTAATACTCTACTTATACATGGTGTTCTTTGGGTCTTGTGTAAGAGGTTATATGTTGTGAGTAAAATTCACTGATTAAGGGACAAAATTTGTGAAATTCAAAGAGAAGGAACTTTGATACACACACTAGGGTACATACCTTGATATAAGATACATGAAATGATGATTATGTAGAAATTGATTGGCTAACATGAGACATCAAGAGTAGTCTTGAAAATTGTAGGAGAGTTATCACAAGATCTACCTTCTCCATTGAAAGTTGTAAGGGAGGTATCGCAAGAGGTGCCTTCCTCATCACTAACAATCAACCAATTTTACTGGAGTGGTTACATGTGATCGAGGTGTGGAGTGCATTTCCTAGTTGTGATAATTAGGCCTTGTACTAGAACAAAGGAGTCAATGGAAGACGGTACAGATCCTAGTTTAGTGCAAGTCAGTTAGCCATGCTCGTCACAAGGCTCTAGACCAAGGCTCTAGACCACAAGCAATAGTTATGAAGTCTAAATCCTAGTTTTATCCATTTCTCTCTTGCTCCTACACTTCTCCTTTGCCTTTTGAGCATCCCATAAAGATATTCTTTCCATATCTTTGTTAGAATCCAAGAGCATGTGCCTAGCGTGCCCCCCGCCAAGACCGCTAGCACCTCACGGAAGTGCACAACCTTCATGGCCACTACGGAGGCTCTGGCGTGTGTGTATGGCAGGTCCCCACCCCTGCCATAAGGCACCCTTGCCTAGCCAGCCCTCCAACCTCCACAAAAGGCAAGCTTGGGGGAATTGAAGATAGGAGGGGTAACTTGGACTATTTATGTCCCTTCATCTTCCACACACCTTTGTATGTGGGATAATTCAACCCTTTCTCCTTCTTCTTATCCCCTTTGTCCATGAGAGATTTGCACCTCCAACACCCCCCTCCAATCGATCATGGAGAGAGGTGGCCGGGGATCAGACCTGGGCTCTGATACCATGTTAGAATCCAAGAGCATGTGCCTAGCGTGCCCCCCGCCAAGACCGCTAGCACCTCACGGAAGTGCACAACCTTCATGGCCACTACGGAGGCTCTGGCGTGTGTGTATGGCAGGTCCCCACCCCTGCCATAAGGCACCCTTGCCTAGCCAGCCCTCCAACCTCCACAAAAGGCAAGCTTGGGGGAATTGAAGATAGGAGGGGTAACTTGGACTATTTATGTCCCTTCATCTTCCACACACCTTTGTATGTGGGATAATTCAACCCTTTCTCCTTCTTCTTATCCCCTTTGTCCATGAGAGATTTGCACCTCCAACAATCTTCAATTGGTCATTGGAGTCCTAAGTCAATGACACACTTAGTGACATTTCCAATGACACTGAGACACATGTGTTTGACCACTTTTGAGTGCCATAATCTCGCCTCTGTCAAATTCCCGATGGGATACTTGAATATCCCGTTGAGGCGCACCGGGAAAATGGATTATCCCAACGGGGCCCGGTAGGGTAATCCATTTTCTCGACGGGATAATTAAATAGCCAGTTTACCGGTTAATCTTTGACCGGTTACGATAACACACACGTTATTGACGTGAGTTTTCAATGTAAGTACACAACGTTAATAACATGTTCATGTTTATGAAATTATGTTAACGTCAGTCCTGGGTAGGGCTGAACTTGGAGACTAATCTCACATCATTGTTGGCCAAAACCTTGACATATAGAAAGGAAATGCACTCCACAATTCCATCACATGTAACCACTCAAGTAAATTTTCTTGCCAGGTACTGTAGTTCCCAGCTCCTTTGCAAAAATAGTCTCCCAGTTGCTCCTGTGGTTAGGTCTTTGATTTTTTGTTAGCCTTCTGTTGTGGTTTCTCAACATATGTGAATAGTCCAACCATGAGATCTTTATGTTTCATTGTCCTTAGCTTTTTCAAAATGTCCTCTAGTGTTTTCTCTTTTCTAAAATGACTTAAGAAAGCAATCTTTAATTCATCATAAGTGTGAAAATGTGCAATACCATACTGCATAGACTAATTCATTGCTTTACCATTGAATGTCGCAGCAAATTGCTCCTTCTTGGTATCATCTGGCAGTTGTCCAAATCCACTAGCTGTACACCTTGTCTCAAACTGCCCAACATGGCTATCAAGGTCTTGACTTTTCTTGCCAGTGAACTTTGCAGCTTTGACCAATGGGTTTTGCATTTTGTGCTGAGTGTGAACTTGAACTTGAACTTTGATAGGCTTCTTTTTCTTCTTCTTTGGAGGTGGTGGGAAGGGGTTGAAATTCAGTTGCTTCCTTGCAATCACAAAGACACTGGATGCAATATTAGTGGCAAGTATTCTTTAGAGTAATTCCTATGTTGGAGTGGATAGCATTAATCTTTCTAGCTTAATTTTTGCCTCATAGACCTCCTCTCTATGTAGGGAATTATTAGAGGAACTTGTCCCACTAGGAATATAATTAGGGTCATGAAAGATATCCTTTGGATCATCTGTTTGGGAAGCAGCCTCTACCCAAGCTCTATTTCATGTAAATTATGCTATACCAATATGGTGAGGTGAAGTTTCCTCTCCGAAGCTATCTGATATGGGCTAGTCGTTCCATGAAAGGAAAATGAGAAAGGTGGGATTACAGTAGCTTACCGGGTGGTAGAAATGTGTTGATGTCAACTAAGCTTGCGTGCTGCCTTCACAGTGAAATTGTAATGTTGATGCTGTGATCTTCTTTGCTGATCTTGATGTAATGTGCTTGTTTTGGTGTCTTGTTAATGTTGGTGTCGTATGTTACTTTTTCAAATTTGATTGTTGTTGCGTTTGTTAAGGTCTTTCTTTGTGAGATGCAGCTTGAATCCTTATGTCCTTCTAGATTCAAATGATTGCTCCTACAATTACCGCTTCATGACAACTATATGGAGCCTAGTCCAAGTTTGCTTTGGCAGAGTATTGCTTTTCAATACGGATATGCACGAATGGTAAAGTAGCGCTATGAGATCCTCCTCTACTAGTATATTCACTGGGATATAATTTCCTATGTTTTTCGATAATTGCTACCGTATGCGGTTTATGATGTTGTTTGTACTCGTTAGCGTATTCGTCGGCTTTGCACACGGAAGTGCAATCCTACAACGTAGTTGGGAGCTTCATTGTTTTTGGAGTTGTGGTTTGTATGTTTCTCTGTTTGTTGCTTCACGTCGTAATTAATAGTGTCGCTTGTTGTGCTTTGAGCAAAAATCGGCAATTCTGGGTAGAAACGCTGATAGGATTTCCAATAGTGTTCAGAGTGTCTTTAGATAAATGAAAGACATAAACACACCTCCACTCCTAACAACAAGGTGCCAGCAGTCAGAGTATAGACAGAAAGTAATCAAGCTACAAAAGACTATCACAAGATGTAAAAAGGACAGAGAGAAAATCTTCCAAAAGGTAGTATGCTTCTTGTATATTATGTTTTGGCAGAGAATACATCAACTCAACAACTCAAACTCTCAACAGCAGCAGATACAAGGTTTTATAGCCATCCGAGATCAGTCCGACTGTTGTAACCTAGGTAACAGTAAGTTTTGCAAATGTAACAGTCAATCAAAAACATTATGTGGTGGATCAGGCCACTAAGGAGTGATGTTAGGGACAGTTACAATAGTCCCTATAGTTACAACATGATCCCACTACCTTGTTCTAATAACTCCTTCTTACTAGAGGTGTATTTGACCTATCCCATGGTTAGTGTCCATGTGGGTGGAGGCTATGCCTTCAACAGCCTCTATCTTCCATTAACCATTAATAAAAATTATTGTCTCCAAAAGGGGTCTATTGGCCTTTATCTCTCATTAACCATTGATAAAAATGATCTTTCATTGTACTGTCGACGAAGGGGTATTGGCCTCTATTTTTTATAATTTTCATAAACAATTATGAAAATTATAAACCTCACACAGTCAAAGTAATAATCTGTAATTAAATGATCACTCATCATTGCTGCATTCTCATTAGCAATCAAATTCCTATGACAACCATTATAAGTCATGGTTCCAATTCGCATCATGGTTTGGTAGTGTTTCCATAGCCAGTATGTCCTCCTATCATGGTGTAGCAAAAGTATCTTGATAATCAAAACCATGTACCTGTGCAAATCCTTTTACCATGAGCTGAGCCTTATACTTATCCAATGTGCCCTCAGACTTGTACTTGGTCTTGTACACCCACTTGGTTCCGATTTCCAATTGATGCAGCTGTTCTGAGAAGACCACATCGCCACTTACAATTACCTTCTTGGTAACAAGGTTATAGAGATGGTAACCCTTCGCCTCTTCACTGTAGCCCAAGAAAATACACTTCCGGCTCTTCGGTTCCCATTTGGTCCTGGTAGCATCAGGGGCATGCACAAAACGGTCACATCCAAAAACTCTAAAATGTGTAGCTGAATGTTTCTTACTAGAAAAGGCTTGCAGTGGAGTCATCCCATTCATAGCCTTCATGTAGCTATGATTTAGGATGTAAATTGTAGTGTTACATGCTTCAGCCTAGAAATTAATTATGTTAATTATTATTAATTAAAATAATTAATAATATTTTTTAACTAAAAATATTTTGACCTTACTTCATTTATTTGGAACTTTTGTTGTGCTCCAACTCCATACTATTGAATCGACATGCTCCCAATGGTCTGCATCCCCAATTTATCACCACTCTTTGTTCCAGCAATTAGCATATCGTACTACATCACTACACCTTCCTCTATGGATAGGACTCCAATACTGCACAAATATCTTCATATAATTAGTGGATGCCTTTTTTGTGTTCACATCTAACAATGCAACACCTAGCCAAATGGGATATATATCATCATCTAGTAACACTTTCATAAGATTGCCTCCTTTTGTCCCCAGAAGGAACTATGCATTCATGCTGGCTTTTTTGCTAATCAGGGCGGATGGCCCTTCTTCATGAGTATCTAGTCAAGCTGACCCTATTAAAAGAGGTTCAGGCTACCTTAATTGTACTTAAGCTTCATTTCGTATTTAATTTGCGGAGGTTAAGCCTTTTAAATGTATAACAATGGCTTCCATATATTTATTGGCCCTTCACCCTCTTTCACCTCTCTCCTCCTCCATTTTCATTCATCTTCCTCTCCCCATATAAATTTTACTTTCACTTTCTTTTTTCTCTCCCAATTTACTCATGTGGTCTTTCCCCTTTACATGTTATTGAAAAATTTTATTTTGTTGTCAATTTCTATTACTTTACTTTTTTTTAGTACAGGGAGTTAGTGGTTATGCCACCTTGTTTTTATCCATTAGGCACCTCCATATGTTACACTAGCCAAGGGGGTGGACTTGAGAAGTCTATTTATTAAATAGATCTTTTCGGGGTTGTTCACCAATGATAATCAAGTCATATAAATAAGGTATCATGATAATCCTCTTGTTCCCCTTTGTAAAGAGATACATGGTGGCATTCAAGGGACTACGAGAGAGACTGATCCTCAAGAAATTGTCATCGATCTTCTAGTCCCAAGTGTTCCAAATGACAGGCTTTTGGGACCCTTCATTGATTTCTTGGTGTAGAAGGGTAGCAAAAATCTGCTAAGATCTTCTAGAGAACTAATCTTTGAAGGTTCTAAAGAGATTAGGGACGGACATTTATACAAAAGCAAGAGAAGGGGGGGGGGTTATAAAAAAAATTCCAAAATAAGGGGGGGAAAGAATTTGAATTAAAAGAGGGGAGGGCTTAATGATGATGGGGATGTAGAGTGGGCAGAAGCGGCGGCGACAGAGGCAGCTATGATTTATCACATAAAAGACACGTTCAAACTTTTGTGATGTGAAATTATCCTTCAAAATGTCCTACCATAATTACCAAGTGGAGAATAATTAGCACACTATCCTTGTGGTTAAAATTCCTAATGGCAAAAAGGATTATTATAGTCATCCTTCATGAATCTCATTGCATGCGAGACAATGCTTGGAAAATTAAGCTTGGTGAGCAAACATATTATTTTTTATATCCAATCCAAGGTACAAAAGGAAATGTAACAAATATAGCCAAATTTTAAGTCAATATTTTACACTCATAGTTTGGTATTTTGCTACTAGTTGTATTGAGTTCATATTACTTCAAATAAGTTTCCAACCTACATCACTACAAATGAAGACATGATTTATCACATAAAAGACATATTGAAAGTTTTTTGATTACAGAATCATACTACAAAGCATCCTACCACAACTATCAACAAGTAGAGAAACAAATTAAAAATTTATACAAGGAGAAATGAAAAAGACTCCAAAAACATTATTCTTGTGGTTCAAAATCTTCATGGAAAAAGGGATTATCATAAATATCTTTTAATTTTGTATTCAACATCATGAAGGTTCAGTCTTCGAACAAAAACTATTTTTGTGGTTCAAAATCCTCATGGAAAAAAGGATTATTATAATCTCCCATTTTTTCTTGCCCATCATGAAGGTGCAATCTTCAAAAACTAAACCTCGAGGCATGCTGGACAATGCCTGAAAGATCTCTTTTTTACTCAAGGTGGCTTGGTGGCCAAACATATTATTTTTGCTATCCAATCCAAGGTATGAAAGCAAGATGTAATAAATATGTTTGCATGGAATATACGGAGCAAATTTGCATAATCCTCCAACGAAGTCTTCACAATTGCAAGAAGGAAATGGAGAAATGTCAACCTCGTATTGAATATCTTTTAGCATTGATTCTCTGTAGAAACAATGAACTCAGCATGCTCCATGGCCTTCACAACTATTGCATCCTTAACAATGCATTTCATGACCAATGACCTCTGAATTCTTTTTTCCATTTCTTTGGAGCTTTTGTTTCACCATGTGATTGTTTTGCCATCTCGACACCGAGGCCGATCTTCATGCAATACTATTGTTTCATCATGGGCTTGAATTGGCAAAGCACAACTTGCACCCACCATTGGACTTGATACTCCTAATATGACAAACCCTGAGCTTCAACCTAGCAAACTCTACACTTGTCAAGGACGTTCCTGATTGAACCTTCCACCTTCCTAGTGATGGTCTTGGAATACCTGTAATGCTAGTTAATGGCTTCCACATGTGGGTTACATCATTTTCGCAAAACCAAATCATTTGGGAGCACACTCCAATTGGTGTTTCAATCCTCCCAAAAAAAGATGGTGCAACAACTCCATGTTGGTTTTCACGATCCTTTATATTGACAAGCTTGTTATATTTTCCTCCTTATCTAAGCCAAGTTTGGCAATGGACTTGGCTTGTTAGAGGAACCCTTTGCAATGCCCAATTTTCATCGTGCACTTGATATTCTTTCACACTCTTGGAATCATCATCCTCCAAACTCTCTGTAGAAAATTTACTACTAGAGTTCGGAGACATGGAATATCTTTTATTATTTGCGTAACTGTACTCAGGGCAGTGACTGTCATCCTCACATATATTTGAAGGCACTGCTGACTTTGGCCTTTTCCTTCCCATAGTCTTGTCATCTCCATCATTAAAACATTATGCAGATGCAACACCCATTTCCTTTGCAACATTACTTGTTAGATCAACAACTGTTTTGGCACTAATGTCAATATGAGATTTTGAAGTCCTTTTTTTTAAGGTCTATAGACTCGGCCCACTCCCAATGAAGTGGCCCTTTAAAAAAGATGTGTATCTAGAACTTTGCAGAATTGCATTTGAGAGGTCACTGATAGAGGCATTCTAGAGACCAACATTATGGAGACTCTACTCGTTTGACATGATCCTTTTTTATCTATGAGATACTGAAAAACTTATAGATAGTCCTCTGGACTAGGATAGTAGCAAGTACCCTAGTCTATCTGTACTTACACTCTAAGGCCTGTGCCTTGTTGAAATTTGCACGAAGCATTCAAGTTTCCAATGCAAGATATGGCTTCTTCTTCATGTTCAGTAAGACTGCCTCACCCATCCTTAGGTTCTCTCCCATTTTTTGCTTTCATGGCTTGGCTTTGAACATCAGGATCACATATTTCACTGATTCTATTCCTTTGCCAAAGATTCTTGTGAAGTATATGGCCGAAAAATGATAGTGGAGGGAACCATAGTCACCCGCGACCTACGAAAATGACTCTTGTGATTAGTATAAGTGCCTCTTGGACCCCCCTTTGTGTTGCTTCGACTTGTTTTGTTTCATGCTCAGTTTCGTAACTCGCAAGGAAACTAGTTTGTCATTCCATCATATACACTTTTAGCAGTATCTATAATCTCCTCTGTGGTTTCACGTCTTGAGGCTTCATGTAGACATTGCCAAAAAAAATTTTGTGTAGTGCATTCTATATGGCGAGCGACGAGAAGTGTGGATCGAAGAAACATGAGGCCGAGGCATCAATCAAGGCTGAGAAAACCAATGAAATGTCAAAACCCTTAGGGAGAACGAAGCCCAAAATAGCAAAAGAGCTACGGCATGATGTGAGGATTCAAATTGTTTATGCTTATACTAGAGGGGAGAAATGTGCAGGTACACAAATAAGCACAAATTGATCGCCAAGCTAAAATGGAGATGACTTGTGCAGAGATGATTAGTGCACACAGACAAGCAAACAGAGCGATGGGTTTTCTCATTGTCAACTCCGAGGAGGGAGCTCAATGCTCATGAATGGAGTGTTAGATATCAATGCTCCACTCTCATGTAACTATGCAGGAACCAACTAACTCTACTTGTAAGAGAGACTGTTAATTCTGAACTCCACATCTTCGACAATGCCAAGGACATCCATAGGTGGGGAGATGATAAAGAAAGGGAGATGGACTACGATGGAAGAAAGAAGAGAGTGTTTGTGGAAAGACTAGGATGGAAGAAAACAAGTTAATGAGAAGCACTAGGATGGATGAAAGAAGAGAGTGTTTGTGAAAGAACTAGGATAGAAGAATACAAGTTACTAGGATGGATGAAAGAAGAGAGTGTTTGTGGAAGGACTAGGATAGAAGAATACAAGTTACTGAGAAGGACTAGGATGTAAGATATAAGAGAGTGTTTGTGGAAGGACTACGATGGAAGAAAGAAGAGAGTGTTTGTGGAAAGACTAGGATGGAAGAAAACAAGTTAATGAGAAGCACTAGGATGGATGAAAGAAGAGAGTGTTTGTGAAAGAACTAGGATAGAAGAATACAAGTTACTAGGATGGATGAAAGAAGAGAGTGTTTGTGGAAGGACTAGGATAGAAGAATACAAGTTACTGAGAAGGACTAGGATGTAAGATATAAGAGAGTGTTTGTGGAAGGACTAGGATGGAAGAATACAAGTGCACTAAGGCACGATGTGTTCACTATGATAAGGATAAGGGTTGGAATAAAGTGAGAGAAGCATTGGTAATGCTCTACTTTAAGTGAGTGGAGACTGTCCAACTGAATAAAATTTTGCAGAGCATTGGGAATGCTATACTTTAAGTGAGTGGAGCATTGGGAATTGATACTTGCGAGTGAAATATATTACAAGTGAGAGAGAGAGAGAGAGCAATAGAAAGTGAGGAAAGACATAAAGTGAAAGACAAACACAAGTTAATTAGAAGGACTAGGATGTAAGAAATCAGAGAGTTTCTTGAAGGGATAGAAAGTGAGGGAAGATGTAAAGTGAAAGACAAATACAAGTTAATCAGAAGGACTAGGATGTAAGAAATAAGAGAGCATTTGTGGAAGGACTAGGATGGAAGAATACAAGTGCACTAAGGCACGATGTGTTCGCTATGATAAGGATAAGGGTTGGAATAAAGTGAGAGAAGCATTGGGAATGCTCTACTTTAAGTGAGTGGAGACTATCCAACTGAATAAAATTTTGCAAAGCATTGGGAATGCTGTACTTTAAGTGAGTGGATCATTGGGAATTGATACTTGCGAGTGAAATATATTACAAATATTACATCATCACATATTCATATCAAAATTCTCATCACACAAGGTTATATTTCCAAATAATCACATCATCACACATTCATATCATAAAATTGTGTGCATGAAATAATTATATAAATATCATCAATAAATGCCACTTAAGTAATAAGTCACAAATTGGTGTATAATCAACAAAAACTACAAACACAACATCATACATGCATCACAACTCTTCTGATGCTTCTAGTGGAAACTGTGGCAACTCTTTTGATGCTTCCAATGGAGGCTGTGGTGCTCTAGATGTACACTCAGTCTCTACTTCTTTTGTAGTATGTAGTGCTTTCAGATTAGACTCAGTATCCTCTTCCTTAAATGCAAGCGGAGGCTGTGGCAACTCTTTTGATGCTTCCAGTGGAGGCTGTGGTGCTATAGGTGTACACTGAGTCTCTACTTCTTCTATAGTGTGTAGTTCTTTCACAGTAGACTCAGTCTCCTCTTCCTTAAATACAAGCTCTGATATTGCTTCAGTTGCATGTTGTATTCTAATGGCAGCAATTAGGTCTCGAATGATTTCAGCCCTAAACAATTATATATCCTCCTCTGAATATTTGAGCTCCAAAGAGTCTTCCAATGAGATCTGTGGCTTAAGTGAGAAAATTTCTTTGAAAATCAACATGCAATTGCATGCAATTGTAGGCAACTCTCCACCCACAACTATGCCCATCTTCCTACTTTACTACTAAATGCTTTTAGAAGTCTACCAAGTCTTTGTACTGTCTTGTTTCTCTATAGCAGATACCAACTTCTCAATCAACCTGCTCATCACATATTAAAAAAACTTAGTGTGTCTATTACATAAGGTACATAATATAGAAGTAACAACAAATTAATAGAATACTTACATTTGCATTGAGCCATGGAAGCCTGCAATCGAGGTAACAAACCAACAATAGTTGTCTTCAAGGTCCCAAACCACCAGACTCCAATGTTCCCTACACAAATAATTAATAACCATTATTATTTAACACAATGTTGCTAGTATAAGATGAAAATAAAGGTTGCCATGATACTTACATCTCTTGATATGCCATAAATAGGACTCGCATGCCATGTAAATGTAAAGGATATAACCATTTACAAACATTGACTATCGTCTTTCTGCTATCCCTAAGTATAGGAGAAAGGAGGGAATCCAACATATACACACAGTTTTGTACGGCTCTACCAAATCATGAGATAACTATATTGCACCAACAAATAAATGAATATTAGCTTATTAGATTTAATCAAAATATTGAATTATCAAGCAAAGAAAAATTTTGTATCAAACCTGAGAATGGCCATCATAACATTGTTATTGACCTCATTTGAAGCTCTAGAGAGGATTGAAATCTCCTCTCCCCCAAATTCAAGATACTGAGGTCTATGTTGAATCATAACCCTAACATTAAAAGAGCTTCCCAATTCTTCCAATGAAGCCATGTTTGTAGAGTTGAGGTCTTCTATCCCATTTGACTCTTTGATGGCATTCATGTCACACTCCTCTGAGCCATTATCATCTATTTGCCTTCTTGTGGGAGGGTCCATAATGTCGCCCTTAATGATTGCTCGAATGGTACATGTAATAAATGCATAGAGATGCAAATCCGTATATGTTGACAGTGTTGTGTCATTTTGTATCTCAAAAATTTTACCAAGTACCAAAAAGCAATTGTAGCCCACCCTCCATCCACAATTATAGATGTGGATATTCTCTTGATGTGATACCTGACATGTTATATACTCTATTTGTTGTGCCAAGTCACATTGCCACATTATTGTGTCGATAGCACCTACTAACTTTCGAGCTGATCTGCACATCAAAACATATAGCAATAGTGAATATGTGCATTGCATATCAATCTACATGTCAAGAAGTGACAACAAGTGTAGTCTATACTTACTCTAACACAGTGCCATTTACGGATGTCATTGAGTTGGCAAAGAAGCACTTCTTCGCAAAGATGTCCACAACTACCAGACTCCAATGTGAGCTGCATTATCAATAAAGAGTAAGTACTATGTTTGAGACAATTCTAGCAATGCAATATAAAAGACAAGTAGGGTTTGATGCTTACTTCTCATAATATGCTGTAAAAATAACTCGTGCGTCATTCATAGGAACATGCTTCAACCACTTGCAAACATCCTTTATGGTTTCTTCTTTGTTGCTAAGCACTTCCGAAATACGAGGATCGAGCATATATGAAATGCTTTGTATATTTTGCAGAAAATTTGCTATAACATTATTATATTTTAAAAAAAAGTATTAGCTTCTTGGGTTTAATCAAAATAAGCAAGGTATAAAGACAAGGAAAAGGCTGCATCAAACTTGAGGATGGTTGTAATGACTTTGACATTAACCTCTTTCTTAGGATTCAAGAGGATTGAAATCTCTTCTTCACCAAATTCAAAAAAATGAGGTTGTTGTCGAATTAACAACATAGCGGTGAATGAACTTCCAATTTGCTCCAATAGATTCATATTTTCATGACTCATCTTATTGCGAGAGTAGTCTACATCGTATTCTTCTTCACTTGCTATGTCTTCTACATCCTCCTTCTGCTATAAAAATATAAAAAAGTTATGCGATGTACACATCCCAAATAAAGGCTTAAACAAGCAGATAAGGTTTCATATATGCTTTCATTAGAGTGAGTCTCTCCTCCTGTTGGAGCAAAAATTTAAAAAGTAAGGTTTCATACATGCTTTCATTAGAGTGAGTCTCTCCTCTTGGAGGAAAAATTTAAAAAGTTATGAGATTTACACATCCCAAATAAAAATAAAGGTTTAAATAATCATAGAAGTAAAAAGATAGCATGCTTTCATTAGACTCAGTCTCTTCTCCTCTTGGAGGAAAATATAAAAAAGTCATGAGATTTACACATCCCAATTAAAGGCTTGAACAAGCATACAAGTATAAAGATAAGGTTTTATACATCCTGCAATGTAGTCATATTTTCAGATTGTTTCCCAATGGTAGCAATTAGATGCTGAATACTCTTAGCCTGAAATGCTAGCAGATCGGATTCTGTATATGATTCCATTTTGACTGGTGACTCCAAATCAAAAATCTCTCTAAGAAACAACATGCAGTTGTAAGCAACTCTCCACCCACAGCTGTGCCCATCTTTTTGCTCCACTGGTAGACGTCTTTGAATTCTACTTGGTCTTGTTGCTCTATGGTTGTTCTGACAGTAGATACTAGCTGATATGTAGCACTGTCCATCATGACATATTAAATATAATAATATGTAAATATATTAATATGTCATGATCATAAGATACAAAATAAAAAAGTATAAAAAATATTAAGAGAATAATTACCTTGGGGAGTTGGCATGATAGCCTTCCATTGAATTCACAAACCACAAACGGTTGAGTTCAAGGTCCCAGGCAATCGGACTCCAATGTGAGCTACATGACCAGAATAAAAATGATTATTGTTTTACATAAACTTGCCAAAGAAATAGTAAAAATAAGGTTAGAGTTGATACTTACGCCTCATGATAAGGCATAAAGATGACTCGCACCCCATCTAAATTCAAAGGGCTTAACCAGGTACAAACATCTTCTATAGTCTTTTGAGGAGAGCTAAGAATAGAAGAAATGAGAGCATCGAGCATGTAGACACGATGCTGCACACTGCACTAGGAAGCTGAGAAATAACTACACTGCACCAGAAATAAACAAATATTAGCTCATAGAATTGATTTGCATTCTGCACTAGGAAACTAATATATAACTACACTGTAAATAAATAAACAAATGTTAGCTCATTGAAGTAGCAACAAATAAACAAACGTTACCTAAGAATGGCCAAGATAACATTTTCATTAACCTCTTTTAAAGGATTGGAGAGGATTGAAACCTCCTCTCTACCAAAGCTCAAATACTGAGGTTCTCGTTTCAAAATGATCCTAACTTCAAATGAGCTCTCCATTTTATCCAATGCAGCTAAATTTGCAGAATGGGTCTCTGTCATAGTGCTTTTCCATGGTGTCTTTAAAGCTCTTGTGCTCATGGGATTCTTCAATCAAATTTAGAGGTGGTTGCATTGTTGAAGTAGAAAGGAGTGCCTCCATATTGACTTCATCCATTTCTTCTCCCTCTATTGCCTGTAAACAAGTAAATTTAAATCTTATTTAAAAAATTGTATTTAATTGAGAAATAGAGAGTTCATACCGCTAAGTATTGTCGTAGTGGCCTTTTCTCATAACCCTACGAGCCATAATTATCAAAGAAGGCATCATCATGTTTGTCTTCATCCACCAACCTCTCTCTGAACGGGTCATGTAAGTCCATCTTTTCATCATCATCAACTGGGACATTATGATCTTCAAGGTAATCATCCATGCCATCAATGTCCTTATGGTCTATCTCTTTTTCATAGCCTATGGTTAGATCTGCTTGAAGCTGAAAATACGCCATGAAATGCTTATTTTCAATAATATTTGTGGAGTTTCCTTTTCTGAGGAGATCCTCAAATAAATATCCCATCCTGCACAAGGTGACCTCCCAACCTGCCGGTAGCCAATTCTCCATCATGGTAAGCAAGAGACTCCCACTTTTTACAAGACTTCCATAGTTGTTTTTTTGATAATGTATGGACCTGGGAATATCTTGCTCTTCTAGCATCAATCTCAAATTATTTGAATTCCCTCTTATGTTCTTTTGTAAGGAGTGATCAGGGTTGGGACTCCGCATACACAAAAAGAATGATTCAAGAGATTGAATCGCTATGCCACATTCTCTCTTGCCTCTCTTTGCTACATAAACACCACTATAGATCTTCAAATATGATGAATATGTTTTGGCCAAATGTTCATAACGATTTGCACCCAGCTCCAGTCTTTGAAAATGAATTTGTATCATTACTCCCATGTCCATATTGTGGACTGAAGAAGAGAGAGTTACACCACAAGTAGATATGGAGGTCGATTGTTTTGTTGTGGTTCGGCCATGGGATGATGAATATGAGAATGTGAAGTTTTGGGTTGCAAAAGTAGTTGATGTGCAAAGAGATGACCAAGGGGGAGCTACAACATTTACAACAGTATGGTATGAGCCAAAGGGCAGAAAGGAGAATATGGATAACAACACATTGTATACTAATTGTATAATGAAGGAGTGGGTCCCAAATGATGAAGCGGTCTCTCAAGTTTCGACGGAGACAATCATAGTGTCTTGGCATTCAAGGGCAAAGAAATCAAAGAAGCGCATGGGATATGAGATTGAAGGAAAAATAAAAATACCACAGCAAACTATTTTACATATACACGAATTTTTAAGGATGCTCGCCATGGAGGAAGTAGAAGGAGACAGTGCAAATGAAGAATGTCCATGATTAAAGCTTTGTATTGAAGTCCATTGAAGGATTTTATTTGGGTACTAGGCAAGAAGCCAATCCAAGACAATTATAATCAGAGTTATCACCTCCTATGTCAAATGAGAGTCAAAATATGCACTGGATGTCACCCAAGGGTCAAGGCTTGCCAAGACAATAGGGAGTTAATGCAGATGGCACCTGGCAAGGGACTATCACATTGAGCAATAAGACAATGGGGAGTCAACGCACCTGGGCAAGGCTTGGCAAGACAAGTGGGAGTTAATGCAGATGGCGCCTGTATTTTGCACTGGATGTCACCCAAGTGTCAAGGCTTAGCAAGACAATAGGGAGTTAATGCAGATGGCACCTGGCAAGGGACTATCACATTGAGCAATAAGACAATGGGGAGTCAATGCACCTAAGGGGCAAGGCTTGGCAAGACAAGTGGGAGTCAAATTATGCAGATGGCACCTGGCAAGGGATTGTCATGACATTGAGCAATAAGACAATGGGGAGTCAAATTATGCAGATGGCACGAATTGAGGCTCTTTAAGAGCAACAATTTAAATTGTAAACATATGTTTAATCTATATCATTTTGGATATAAAGACTCTAGCTGAGAGCAACGTCTCTCACTGTAATCATATAATAATAGCTATAATTGCTATTATACCTCTTTGGTTCAATACAAAACTTGGGTCTTATGGCATCATGCCTTTTTTCTATTTATTAAAAGTTTTAAAAATTTTGTGCATATTGCGAGTGACATGTTATTTTCATGAAATATTTAAGTCTCCTTTCATGGATTTATAAATTTATCACGTCAAGGAAAAACGTCAAGGAAAAATATTAAAAATAATTAAATTAACAAATAACTTAGATATAGCTAGAATTTCTAATATAGGATTATTTCAAATTCTTGCATGTTGGTGCAAAAGTATAGATTGAAAAAACAATATTTTTATGTGAATATGATAGTGCCACAAAGTGAACTTTTGATTTGGGAAGAATATTTTCAAAAAGTAAAATTTTGATTTGGGAAGGATATTTTCACAAAGTAAACTTTTCATTTGGGAAGGATTTTTGGGCTTCGTCCAAAAACAACAGAAAAAGTCCAAAATTAATGAAATAGGTGTTGTTCAAAGAAGATGTATACAATAAAAGCAATCAACCATTAAATACTCCATCTACTAAAAGGAGCATTTTTGACTTAATTAAGTAAAACAAATAATGTTTCTAAGAAAACAGAGAGAAATTATTACAAGTTCATCCTCTGCAAGGTGGATAACATAGCAATCTCACTGACACATGTAGGATCAATGACTGTGTAGAGGGCTTTGTAATGCTTCTCACGCATATGTGAAAACTGCTCTTTGATTACTGCTTGCCATCCAACGGTCTTGTGGTTGCCCTCCCAAACGTAGAGCATTTTGTTAGACATAATCTGCCATGCAGGCTGCTCAGCAAGCTCTGTCTCAAACTCTGCATTAATGGAAACCCATATAGGGTCCTCATCAAAATCATAGTCATCTCTCCCTAAAGTCCAAAGAGAAAAAATAAAAGCCCCCTTCTCCTACACATAACCCTCTCTATTGAAGGCGGCTTTCAACCCAAACACATCATCCCTTAGCCCTCTCACCTTGGCATAAGGGATAAGCCTACACAAAGGAACTGGAGGACACTAAAAACAAGAAAATATTCTTGTCTTTTGTAGAATATCCTCTCCCCTATCTAGATAAAGTGAATTCTCGGACATAGAATCCCCTCCTCCAGGAGGGATGCTCTCCTACTAAACTATGTATGGCACAATCTATAACTCTTCAAAAGCAGGCACATGGTTAGGATCATGCCATGCTCCAGAGCCCTCTCTAAGCTCCTAGCTCATGTCTCCCATATCCACTGCTCTGATAGAATGAACATTAGGAATGGGGGCAACGACTTCAAGACGCTCATCATTTCCTCTCCCCTTTCCTCTACCTCCTCACCTCACAGGCTTGCTAGGACCCGCATTTGATCGTTCAACATTTCTACAAAATGTAAAACAAACAAAATGCAAACAATAGCTTGAAACATAAATGCAGGTAGTGAAATAGTAATGCAAAAAAGTTCCAATCTTTTAAACCAAAATGAAGCATGAAGCATCATTGAACTTGAAGATGAACCTGAACCAAACAAAGATTCATGAACTTCAACCTCAAAAAGTCATGAACTTCAACTTACATCCTTTAGCTGAGCTAATGCCTGGGGCTGAAATGCATTAGGCAAAGGCAAAAAAAATGCCCCTAGAGAGGGTGTGTCGATTTTAGCCCCAGGCATCATCTTAAAAGGTCCCAGAACAAGTAGAGGTTAAGCTTGACGTCCCCATCGGCATCATTGGGGTGGACCATCAAAGTCTGGGTGTGGCTAAAATGACCTTGGCTGAGGTCCCAAAAATGCCCCCATAGAGGTTAAGTTGATGAGACTGGGGCTGAAATGCCTCAGGAAGAGGCAAAAAAAATGCCCCTAGAGAGGTGCATTGACACGCCCTCACTGGGGGCATTTCTTTTGCCTCTGTCTGAGGCATGTCATCCCTAGGCAAGAGCTCAGTGGCATTTTCTTTGCCTCTGCTTGAGGCAGTTCATCCCTAGGAAAGAGCTCAGCCAGTGGCTGAAATGACATTGGCTGAGGCAACAAAAAGGCCCCTGGTTTGGACTATTCAAAATTTTTGGACTTTCTCTCCTAGTTTGGACTTTTCTTTGGAGCATATCCTCTCCACTCAACTTCACTTAGTGAGCTCAAAAAATGGGTTTTTTAGAGCACTAAATGGGTCACTTGTATACAAATATGGCCTTATTAAGCTAAAAAGTCAAGTGATGACCTCTCAATGAAGCTATAATTCCCAAACTTGTGATGGTATAGATACATCTTTTTTTAAAAAAAGAGTTTGTTGAATTCAATATATAAGTGGTGTATAGATACACCCTTTTTTTGAAAACAAAGCATACAATACATTATCTTATTGGTGGTGTGTAGATACACCATTTGTATGGAAAAAAGCATACAAAACATTATCTTATGCATCTGAATCTCGTTCAGAGTCATCAGAGTCATGTAATGTATTTGCGCTTGATGGGTCAAGTCTTGCTAAATGATGTTTAATATGGACACGACTTGGATTAGGGATTGTGATACATTTTTCAACATTGTATCCATGCTTCTTTTTAAAACTTCGTGTCCTCAATTTCCAGCAATGAATAATGCTACTGACTTCCACCTCTATTAATCCCTCATTATTTGGAACCCATTCACGTTTCTTTTGCAAGCATCCCTCATAGAGTTGTTTTATTGTATATCTTCTCCAGAGATTTTTCGATGACTTTGGTTCATACCATAAAGCTGTGAATGTTATAGGAGTTCCCTTGTCATCCCTTTCTATCTTAGCAACCTTTGCAACCCAAATTGGGCCACCTTGGTCATCCAACTCTAAACCTGGATCAGATGCCCAAACTACAACAAATAGACCCTCTTCAATCTCATTAGATGGTATAAACTCTGGTAAGGGTTTATCTCCCTTCTTGCCACAATATTTTTGAGGTAAAAGGCATTTCTCTGCTTCCTCTATATCTACTAACATATTTATATCCAAAGGAAAACTTGGTGACCTAACTTGTTCCGACCAAAAGGATTCACAGTATTAAATGCTCATTAAGTTTTCTTGTCTTTCTAAAGATTGGATAAGTGCTTCAGTTGATTTAATTGTCTCCAAATTCTTAGTTGATTGCTTTGGATATTTTTGCATCATACTTTGAAGATGTTTAATGAAGGCTTTCAAGCCTTTCGTTTCATCTATGTCAAGTGATTTGTTTTTTGCAAGAACAAATCTAGTTTCCTCCAATGGAATTATTTGTTGTAATAAAGCATATGACTCACTCCATAAATGATCTCCATCTACTGAGTAGTGCTTCCATTGCATCATTGGAATATTGTTATGCATGTGAAACTGAAAGTAGTGTGGATTTCTGTGTCCTATTAGGGTATCATCTCCTGCTTGTAAATGTGGCTATATGAATGCTCTCCAATCTACCATCCTCTCTAAGATAGCCACTTCTGATTCTTCCTTGCGAGACCCTCCAATTTTTTTCCCAATTTGTAATAGCATATCCTCCATTGTCAAAACATCCATTGACTTCAACTCACCAGAGATAACACTGAAGATTTGATCTATGTCTTCATGTGTATGGCTGACAAGAAGAAATCCAACTTCCACTTCTTCAAATATTTTCAAACCAACCAGCATAGAGCATAAAGCAAATATATATTTATTCTTGTTCTCTCTCCAACAATTATCAACTTATATTCACAATGTGTTAGGTAAACATCTGCGAGTATCTCTAACCTTTCTTATTGCTTTCATGATTGATGTAACAACTTGGTTACTATCATGGTCATGCAAACTATCAATCCATATGTCACAAAAGATTCGGTATCCATGTACTAATACTCCACACAAGTGTGTTTTTAGTCCACATTTGCCCTCCAATGCCGATGGGATACATCTATATCATGGCAAAGTTGTTGTATTCTGGTCCATGCCATCAATAGTGATGCACATGGACTTATCGACATGTGAAATAGCTTCCTCTCTCCAAGAAGCATACAACTTTCAAGCATCCTGCACATGACGTAAATGGATTGATTGCCATTTAATATATCTTCCTCACTGCTGCTCACATTTACTATGTTCAAAGGCATTTTTTAATTCATCACATGTCTTACATTTTGACATCCTTTGCTTTGATGATGTCTTGACATGGCAAAAATCTCTACGCCAAATTTTGTACAAGGTTGACCGTGAAATCATGCTCTCATCTCTGTCTTGTAAAGTTTTATTGATAGTTTCTAGGACGACCTTCTTTGTCATTCCCAAAGGAAGATGTTGTTGACATTCAACACATCCATCTAGCATTGTTTGTTGAAGATGAGGCTATGGTAATGCATGGTCTTTGAGAACTTGCTTTAATGCTGTGGTTGCATTTATAGTGCTTCCATGGCATTTAAGCTTTGTGGGTATTTCCATGAATTGTATGAACCACTTTTTCTTTCACCTTTGCCCAGATGGTCCAGTATGTGCCATGTGATAGTCCAATTAACCATTGATATCCTCGATTGCAAATGGGTCTCCCATTAACCATGGGTTTCAATCTAGGTTTATAGTGTCTTGTGCTCAAATCTTGATTAATGCCTTGATGAAGAAAGCATGAAAACTCTTGAAGAAGATAGTTATGTCTATTAGGTGTTGTCTTACTCCAAATACCAAGGCGTATGGCTACACAATCATCTTTCCCAACTTTTCTAATGCAAAGTCTCTTGCAACAAGCTCACATAAGCATCCTTTTCATATTGTCCTCAGATAACATTACATGTCTCTTGGATTTTGGAATTGATGCCATGATTCTTCGCCTCTTCACACTCACATGCTTTCGTTTTGTAAATAGTGTCTTGCATTTTCCAGTTGTAAGCCCATAGAGCCTCGAATCCATTTCCCTTGAATCTTCATCTCTATAATCAAATGTTGTGTGGGCTTGAGAATTATTTGATACCTTACAATATCTTGGAAATGGCAATCTGGTAGACATGTTCATTGATGTCAATTTGTTGCCAATGCCTCTTGAATTTTGTGGTTGAACTCTTTCTCCTTCGTAACTCAAGATTCTCCCATCTATATTCTCTGGCATGCTAGCAAAAATATTACGAACAACATGACAAGTCTCAGATTCTCTACCCCTTTTGCCCTGCGTTCGAGTGGTAACATCATGATCATTGTCACTAATATCATTAATTCATGTTATTGCATCACTTATCCCATCAATCTTTATGTGTATTTTTCTTTGTGGTCCCGTCTTATTATTCTCAACACAAGACAAGTCTTCTATATTAGTAAGCATGTTTGAGTCACTTGCAACACAAGACAAGTCTTCTATACCAGTGAGCCTGTTCGAGTCACTTGCAACACAGGACAAGTCTTCTATACCTGTTCGAGTCACTTGCAACACAAAGTCTTCTATACCAGTGAGCCTGTTAGAGTCACTTGCAACACAAGACAAGTCTTCTATACCAGTGAGTATATTTGAGTCACTTGCAACACAAGAAACCTTTTCTACATCCACATCTGTTACTATAATGTCCTCAATACCTGTGAGCATGCCACTATGGTACTCTTGACCACTACTATAGCTTCTTATCAATTTGGATCCCATTTGTGTTATAGTCCTTTTCTTTTGATAATATTCTATTGTGTCTTCCATGACATTGAAGGAAACTATTTTAGGCAAACTTGATTTCAAGAAAGCTAGCCCCCATATGTAGATGAGACATAGTATTATGGACATCTAGATGTGAAGTACTATCCATTGCATTTTGAATGACACCTACACTAGTCAACTTAATTATCTCCACATATAGAGAAAACTATGAGCATAGCCCTTAAAGTTGCCAATTGCTAAAACTTCTCCAGAGCAAGATAACATCTCTACTTTTTCCCCCTCAAAACAAGTTTTCTTGATATCTTGAAAGTATGTCTTTGGAACAATTTCTCTTGGTCCCAAAGCATTCTGTGTGCTTGCATATCAAATATGTCACATTGTAAGATATCTCCCAATGTTTCAAAGTCTCCATGTGGATATTTTAAATGTACTTCAGGATTTACAACGTTGGTGATTATCACTACACATCTTCTCTCACCTCAATGTTGGAAATGACACACATTCATAGGATCAAGACTATGAATTCGTCCAAAAGCCACCACTTCATTCTTCTTATATAACACCACATCCATACTCTCTGTTAGGGTGAATACCTGTTTTATGTACAAAAATAGATTAGCAACTCAAACACAATAAATAATCATTGAGGTTATTATTACTTAATCACTTTTATATCAAAACTAGCAGAGAAGGCATTAAACCTAAACCCTACATCCTAAACTTTAAACAATTAATACCAAAACATCTTAACCACCATAAATCCTAAACTTTAAACATTTAATTCCTAAACCCTAAATCCTAAACTCTTGAACAATTAATCCCAAACCCTAAACCCTAAACCCTAAACTCTAAATCCTAAACCCTAATTCCTAAATCCTAAATCCTAGACCCTAAACCCTAAACCCTAACCCTAAAATACAACCAAAATTTAATGAATTTTTTCGATTTGTACCTATTGCACAAATCAAAAAAATTGCAAAAATCAAGAATTTTCTTGATTTGTGCAACAGATTGGATATACAGTTGGGGGTGCACCCCCAACCTGTTGCTTGAGCAACAGGTTAGGAGATATATCCAACCTGTTCCACAACTCAAGAATTTTCTTGATTTGTGCAACAGGTTGGATTGAGCCTTAGGTTGGGGTATATATCCAACCTGTTGCACAAATCAAGAAAATTCTTGACTTGTGGAATAGGTTGGATATATTGAGTAACAGCTTAGGGGGGTATATCAACCTATTGCACAAATCAAGAAAGTTCTTGACTTGTAGAACAAGTTGTATATACCTTCCAACCTATTGCTTGAGCAATAGGTTGGGGGATATATCCAATCTGTTGCACAAATCAAGAAAATTATTGATTATGCAACAGGTTGGACATCCCCCAACCTATTGATCAAGCAACAGGTTGAGGATGCACCCCCAACCATATTGCACAAATCAAGAAATTTATTGATTTGTGCAATAGGTTGGATATCCCCCAATCTATTGCTCAATAGGTTGGGGGTGCACCCCCAACCTATTGATCAAGCAATAGGTTGGGGGTGCACCCCCAACCATATATCCAATTTGTTGCACAAATCAAGAAAATTCTTAATTTTTGTAATTCTTTTGATTTGTGCAACAGGTCGGATATATCCCCCAACCTGTTGCTTGAGAACAAGTTCAACCTGTTGCTTAATTTTTTTGATTTGTGCAACAGGTTGGATATATCCCCCAATCTGTTGCTTGAGCAACAGGTTGGGAGATATATCCAACCTGTTGCACAAATCAGAAAAATTACAAAAATCAAGAATTTTCTTGATTTATGCAACAAATTGGATATACGGTTGGGCGTGCACCCCCAACCTGTTGCTTCAGCAACAGGTTGGGAGATATATCCAACCTATTCCACAATTCAAGAATTTTCTTAATTTGTGCAACAAGTTGGATTGAGAAACAGGTTGGGGCATATATCCAACCTGTTGCACAAATCAAGAAAATTCTTGACTTGTGGAATAGGTTGGATATATTGAGTAACAGGTTGGGGGGTATATCAACTTGTTGCACAAATCAAGAAAATTCTTGACTTATAGAATAAGTTGTATATATCCACCAACCTATTGCTTGAGCAACAAGTTGGGGAATATATCCAATATGTTGCACAAATCAAGAAAATTATTGATTTGTGCAACATGTTGGATATCCCCCAACCTGTTGCTTGTTAGGGTGCACTCCCAACCTCTTACAATAGGTTGGGAGGTATATCTAATTTGTTGCACAAATCAAGAAATTTTCTTGATTTGTGCAACAAGTTGGATATATCCCCCAACTTGTTGCTCAATCCAACCTGTTACACAAATTAAGAAAATTCTTGACTTGTGAAACAGGTTGGGGGTGCACCCCTAACCATATATCCAATCTGTTGCACAAATCAAGAAAATTCTTGATTTGTGCAATAGGTTGGATATATCCCCCAACCTGTTGCTTTCAAGCAACAGGTTGGGGGATATATCCAACCTGAAAGCAACAGGTTGGGGGATATATCCAACCTGTTGCACAAATCGAAAAAATTCGTTAAATTTTGGTTGTATTTTAGGGTTAGGGTTTAGGGTTTAGGGTTTAGGGTTTAGGGTTAGGGTTTAGGGTTTAGAATTTAGGATGTAGGGTTTAGGGTTAGGGTCTAGGGTTTAAGATTTAGGATTTAGAGTTTAAGGTTTAGGGTTTAGGATTTATTGTTTAGGAGTTTAGGATTTAAGGTTTAGGAATTAAATGTTTAAAGTTTAGGATTTATGGTGGTTAAGATGTTTTGGTATTAATTATTTAAAGTTTATCCAACCAACCATATATCCAATCTGTTGCACAAATCAAGAAAATTCTTGATTTATGCAATTTTCTTAATTTGTGCAATAGGTTGGATATATCCAATACTAGGTACGATCCTTTGTAAAGGCTTTACTTTAAGTAATTATAAGTCTACCTAGTTAAAGTATCCTACTTATTAGGGACAAGCACATAGGCTAAAAGCACACCGATTCATATTTTCTTACATTCATGCTGCATGGTGTATCAGAAGAAACGAAGAAGTATGTGATAAGAAATATTCATAAGAAATATGTATTTCATATCATGGATTCATACCATGGATATCTGGTGGTTGCTAAAGTAGAAAAATGATATGGATTCAATAATACTATAGTTTTGTACAAAGCCTTAAACAAAGTTTAAGGCTTTTGCAAAGTATTATATGGTTTTAAATACCTACCTTACAAATACATTATCTAATTCTTCATTCTTTGACTAACAAGTATTATACACATGGAAGAAAAGCATACATGCTAAAAGTACTTATGTAAATTTTAATATTTTCTTATTTTTTAAATTAATTCAATTCTTTGATTAAATACCTTTGTAAAATGTAAAGGTTATAAGTATATGATATACATAATTTTAAATGTTATTAATGTATAATATTATATTTATTTAAATTTATACAATAATTACGTTATATTTATATTAGTTTTTAAGTTAATAATTTTTATTAAAACTAAAATTTAATATCTAGTTAATAGCAAGAAGAATATTGTAGAGATTTTTCATATTAAGAACTACCTTATAAATACATAATATTGTAGAGATTTTTCATATTAAGAACTATCTTACAAATACATTCACTAATTCTTCATTGTTTTAAGCATAAGTATTATATAAAGCACATATGCTAGAAGACTTCCCATTCAAAAATATTTTCATTGTTATATTTTCTTAATTAATGTAGTTATATATTTTTTTATATAATAATTATATAATATTCATATTAATTTATAGATTAATAAATTTATAGTATATATTTTTAGCAAAATTATATTTTAGTATTAGTTAATAAAAATTGATTATATTATGGAGCAAAAATATTATAAATGGATTTCTTATATTAATAAAGTGCCGTGAGAATAGTTTTTGGAGAGATTTATGGTTAAATTTTGTTTTAAAGTTCTTGCGTATGCAATAGGTAGAGAGGTTTAAGTGGTTTTGAGGTTGAGAGAGAAATTTGTAATAGATTGTTTTCTTTTTATTATTTTTTTTAAATTATTGCATGCCCAATAGGCTGAGAGAGTTTGAGGTTGAGTGAGAGTTTAAGGTAAAGAGGAAAATTTGTGGGAAAAAAGATTTAGTGCAAAGATGGTTTTTTGAAGTTGTTGCATATGCAACAAGTTTTTGAGAAAAGAATCGGATTTGAAAAAAAAATCAAATTTACCAAAACTTGATTCTTAGAAGTTCTTGCTTACGCAATAGGTTGGAAAGGAACTCACCTCTTGCAACATTTTGAAAATTTTGAGAACCTTGTAACAGGTTGATGAGAGGAGAGAAGCGTGGAGTGTGAAAGAATAAACTTTGAATGAAAGAAAGAATGAAGAATGTTCTACTTATAGTGATCCTAAAAGAACTAAAAAAACCTTAAAAAGTTGACTTTACTTAAAAGCTACCCATTTCCTCTAAAACTCTACTTCTCCTCATTCTCTCTCACAACTTTCCTAGAGCTCCTCCACCACTTTCCCACCCAAGTACTCCCTCCCTCCCTTCCTTTCCCCTCTCCTCCCTCCCCTCCCTTTCCCTCTCCTCCCACTTCCCATCCCCTCTCCTCCCGCTTCCTCTCTCCCCTCCCCCCTGCCTCCTTCCGCTTTCCCCTTCCCCTCTCCTCCCTTCCCCTCCCCTCCTCCTCTTTTCCCCTGTCCTCTCCCTTCTCCCGCTTGCCCTTCCCCTCCCTTCCCCTCTCCTCCCACTTCCCCCTCCCCTCCCCTCCGTTCCTCCGTTCCCCTCTCCTCCCACTTCCCCCTCCCCTCCCCTTCCCTCCCCTCCCATCCTTTCCTCCCTGCCCTCCCCTCCCTTCCCCTCTCCTCCCCTCCCCTCTTCTCTCGCTTCCCCCTCCCCCCCCCCCTTTCCTCCCTCTCCTCCCGCTTCCCCTCCCCTCTTCTCCTGCTTCCCCTCTGAGCAGTGAGGGGGAGGTGAGGGGAGGGGAGGGGACGGGCAGGGGAGGAGCGGGGAGGGGAGGCGAGAGGGGAGGAGCGAGGAGGGGAGGGGAGGGGAGAGGGGAGGGGAGGGGAGGGGAGGAGCGGGGAGGAGCAGGGAGAGGGGAGGGGCGAGAGGGGAGGGGAGGGACGGGGCGGCAAGGCAGGAGGGGTGAGAGGGGAGGGACAGGGCAGGGAGGTGGGAGGGGCGAGAGGGGAGGGGAGGGCCGGGGATGGGAGGCGAGGGGGGGGGAGGGGCGAGGTTAACCCCCCCTCCCCTCTCCCCTCCCCTCCCCTCCTCAGCCCTCCCCTCCCCTCTCACCCCTCCCCCCGCCCCTCCCCTCCCCTCTTACCCCTCGCACCTCCCCGTCCCCTCCCCGCTGCGGGAGGTGTCCCTCCGAGGGGCGGGGAGGGGAGGCGAGAGGGGGGGAGGGCGGGAAGGAGGACGAGAGGGGCGAGGAGGGGAGGGGAGGGGAGAAGGGAGGGGCGGGGAGGGGAGGCGAGAGGGGGGGAGGGCAGGAAGGAGGATGAGAGGGGAGAGGGGAGGGGAGGGGAGGGGAGGAGCAGGGAGGAGTGGGGAGAGGGGAGGGGCGAGAGGGACGGGGCAGGGAGGGGAGGAGAGAGGGGAGGGGCGAGAGGGGAGGGGAGGGATGGGGCGGCGAGGCGGGAGGGGCGAGAGGGGAGGGACAAGGCAGGAAGGCGGGAGGGGCGAGAGGGGAGGGGAGGGCCGAGGAGGGGAGGGGAGGGGGGAGGGGAGGGGCGAGGTTAACCCCCCCTCCCCTCTCCCCTCCCCTCCCTGCCACTCCCCTCCCCCCTCGCCTCCCCTCCCCGGCCCTCCCCTCCCCTCTCACCCCTCCCCCTGCCCCTCCCCTCCCCTCTTACCCCTCGCACCTCCTCACCCCCTCCCCGCTGCGGGAGGCGTCCCTCCGAGGGGCGAGGAGGGGAGGCGAGAGGGGGGGAGGGCGGGAAGGAGGATGAGAGGGGCAGGGAGGGGAGGGCAGGGGAGAAGGGAGGGGTGGGGAGGGGAGGTGAGAGGGGAGGGGGGGAGGGGAGGCGAGGTGAGGTGAGAGGGGAGGGGGGGAGGGGAGGCAAGAGGGGAGGGGAGCAAGGACAACGGGAGGGGCAGGGAGGGGAGACGGGCGGCGAGGAGAGGGGAGGGGAGGGGCGGGGAGGGGAGAGGGAGGGGGAGGGGAGAGACGAGGAGGTGGGAGGAGAGGGGAGGGGCGGTAGATGGGAGAGGAGGCGAGGGGAGGACGGGGGATTAACCGAGACGGGAGGGGAGGGGAGAGACGGGAGGCGGGAGGAGAGGGGAGGGGCGGGCATATGGGAGAGGAGGGGAGGGAAGGGCAGGGGATTAACCCCCAACCTGTTGCACACACAACAGGTTGGCAGGGTAATCCCCTCCTCTCCTTAAGTGGGGGTCCTTCAGGGCTCCAAAAAAAACTTAAAAAATATATTTAATTAATTTAATTTTAAATAAATAAATAAATAAAACTTAAAAAATTAAATTAAATTTTAAATATATAAATAAATGATTAAAATAAAATAAAATAATTTTAAAAATAAAAAATTAAATTAATAAATTTAATTTAATTTAATTTGAAAATTAAAATTAAATAAATAAATAAAATTTAAGAATTTTTAAATTTTTTTTAGAATAAATAAATTAAAATTTAAATATATAGATAAATAAATAAATAAAATAAAAATCATTTAAAATCAAATAAATTTTTAGAAAAATTAAATGAAAATTTTTAATCTATGTTTATAAAATATTTTGAATTAAATTATTTATGTAAAAAAATATTAGATTAAAAAATAGTATCTATAAATATAAAAAAATATTTTAAAAAATATATTTAAACTTGTAAATTTTTAATTTTTAATTTTTTAATTAGCAATTTTTTTAATATTTTGAGTTTGAAAATCATTGTTATTCTCATTTTTTGTTTTTGATTGCTTTGCAAAAAACTATGGCTTTGAGTTTTGGTTCCAAGGTGTCTTTCAAATATCTTGAACATGCTTGGTATTTTATGGAGCGCAAATCAAAGTACTTTTTGGTGATCACTACCGAGAATGTGTTAAGCGTGAAATATTCTCCAGAGGCAGTAAGAAATGGTGGAATGGTCTCAACCATCAACATTAAATAAAACAATTTGATAGAAGTTGTGTGCAAAGGGAAGAATGTTGATGTGGTCTATAAGTTACGAGTTACACACAAGCACTTCTTGAAGCCCTTACCAGATTCAATTGAGGGATCCCAAGAATTACTTAGTACCTTGGAAGCATTGTAGAAAATGTGGAATGCATTTCCAAGTGGTGGTGTTATACCTTCAGCAACAGTGAGTACACCATCTATAACATGTAACCCTCAAGTTGTACCACCAATATCTATGGCGATAACTATGGTATCTCTAGCAAGAGTAACTACGATATCTGCAACAATAACTACAATATCTCCAACTGTACCTACACCATCGACTGCTGCAACTACAAGAACAAGGAGTGCTCGTGGAGCATATTCAAGTTCCATAGCTATTCCTAGAAAGAGAGAAAAAATAACTCCTACTCCATGTGCAGATCGTTCAAGTGCAGGTTATTTAAAACCAGGCAAAAAATTGGATAGTGATGATCAAGAGGATCCACAAGAAGAAGATACAAGTCTTGCAGACTTTTCTATAAGTGTGGCAAACTTACATCCTCTAGAGGATGAAGGGTACATTTGGGGATTTTCACAATTTAGTGTGGCCACAATGCTTATTGATCGAGCTTCGTTATTCACAAATCAAAGAAAGCTAGATATGCCATTTGCACGCAAATTGTATGAAGATACGAGGAAAACAAGAACTCCAGTTGCCACTAATATCACTCTTCATCCTATGGCATTGAAGAGACTTCAAGAAGATGATCCTATATTGCTTGATGTCACATTTCAAAAGCGCGTGGACTTTCTTGATGCTTTTGAGAACTTTAGAAGGAGTGACTTTGTTCATGGAGAGTCTTTGTACCAAAGCTGATATGGGACTGACATCAAGAAGAGATACATGTTGGCAAAGAATAGATTCTTGGAAAGATGCACGTTTGAGCCCATTGTTGGGTAACACTTTTGTGAAGCTTGTAGGATCACCCTTGATGAGGGAAGAAAAGGAAACTTGCCACAGATTGAGTGGATGGAAAAGTTTCAACGGGTCATTTGTCATGTATGCATATTTAACGATGACTCAAAGTACATTCTAGAATCAAAAAGGTTGAATTCTACTCCATTTAGGTTGAAAAAAAGCTCCTCTTTCTGAGATCCCGATAAAGGCAAGGGAGTTATGGGTGGGCTGTGGAAAGCCACAAACATTGAAGGGCAGGAGACCTACATCTGAGTACTTGGCAAAGAGGACTCGGTTCTATAGATGCTTGAAAGGTGTTGTAAGCAATACGCAAGGCATACCAAGTAATAAGGTTGAGGCAAAGGATCTGAACACCACCGTTGCAAGAAACAGGGATGTTACTTGCATTGTCTTCTGTGAGAACTCACTGTTTCAGAGCATAGTGGATGTTTGCCAAGCATATGAAACAAGAAAGATATCCTTTGAGGTACCAGAGCATACTGCAACTTAGAGGAAAGAAATAATGAAACCGATGTCTATTGTTTGGTGGAGAGCATTAAGGTTTGTTCCAGATGCAATAATAGAAGAAGTATGCAAGAAGATCCTAAGCGGTGACTACTTCTTTGGAAAGAAGAGCAAGCATAGCAACTTAGATGAAGTGGTCACCCGAATGATTCAAAGTGAGGCTGCTCTCTCAGCACTATTGTTTTTATTGAAATTTGATGATGAGTTAGCTGGCAAGTCAATTAATGTGGATAAGAAGAAAGCACTTAGCCTAGGTCAAAACTCCTTGATAAGACATCGGCTAGAAAGTGGTTGGCTTCAATGGATGCAGATGCCACACCAACAAAGGATCTAAGAGCTAAAATGCCAAAGATTGTTGAGACAGAATATATGGACATCAAGAAAAAGGCCTTGCAACCCACTGCCCAAGGTAGAGCAATTGGTGGTTTAGATGATGGTTCTCCATTCAGCTTCTCCTATGATATCTTGCTATCAGAGAATGATACAAATTTTGCACACATCAATGGCATTGATACAGAGCATTTCATAACAATGAGCAGTCATGCTTGGGAGAAGCCATGTGTATTTTTCATAGATGAATTGCAAGACCTTGCAGTGTCACGGATAGTTGAACTTGTGCGGTTTATCATAGAAGGTCCTATGGCAGATAAGAAAAGATCAATGTTGGTCCTATTTGTGACAAAATCACAAAGGGATGCCTTGTATGCAAGTTTGACATCTGCATTTGGGTATTTACTTTCAAAAGTATACCATGGCATAGTCCTACGCAATCATAAGACTGTCTTGGAAGGCATTGCCATTTAAGTCTTGTGCCTTTGTTGATGTGCTTCTTATCCAAGGGTGGTGGCAATCTAATCAAAATTCCTTTAAGGACTCTCGAACTTCATTACTTTGAGGACAATAAGGTTAAACTTGATGCAACAATGGTGGATTATAGAAAGCCGATGGATCCTGATGTGATACTAGAGATGACAAAGAATTTATTGAATGATGGGTGGGAAGTAGCATTGTATTGAATGGGTTTTGCTGCTGAGAAATTGCTACGCCAAGATAGAAATGTAAATGTCATTGACACCCCCCATCAGATTGAGTTCTTTGACACATATTACAGTTGCACTACCTTCTTTGAAGATGAAAATGTCAAAGAAGAGGGTAGTGAGGAAAATGTCGAAGACAAGGGTAGTGAGTCTGAGGGTGATGATTCTAGCTCAAGTGATAATGAGGACGAAAGTTCTGCATCCGATGACTTACACCAAGAAGAAATCCGCACAAAGAATAAGGGTGATCAATTGTTAACTAGAGTCAAGGAGGTTCCACTCATCATATGGGAAGGCTCGCAGTAGCAAGAAGTAGTAGTACAGCATGTCATAGGAAATGGTAAGGCTAAAGAGGTGGAAGTACTTCCCTTGAAATTAAAAGTGAGGAAGGCACCTTTGATCTTGGGTGAAGGACATGCAAGTGGATCAAGCAAGGAAGCCTTACCCAAAGAAGGTATGGATGAGGCAAAGCATGACTAGGAGGAGTTACCAAGAGGCATAGATGGTTCTTCAACCATGACCTTACAGACTCCACCCAGAGCAGCCTACTAGTCAAGAACCTAGTAGCCAGGACCCTAATCACCAAGAACTTGGACATGAGACTTTAGAGCAGCCTACTAGTCACGTGGTTGGAATTGAAGAGCAAACTACTGAGGACCTTGCTACTGAGACTCTAGTCTTAGAGCAGCCTATTAGTCAGGACCCTGGTAGTCAAGGGCGCATTGAGGACATTGGTACTATCTTAGAGCAGCCTATTAGTCCAAGGGCCTGGCATTGAGGACATTGGTACTGAGGAACATGATGGGTGATGGCTTTGTAATCACAAGTTTTGAACTTCGCAAGTTTTAAACTATGTAAAGCGAATATCTAATAAAAAGTTAACTACTTTTTTTATTTCTTTACTCTCATTATTATGTATAAAGATTGTCTATGAGGTCCATTTTATACTTAATGGTGTATTTTAAACTTTATGTCAATGTATTTTTATAGTTAAGGGTGTTTTCTAATACCAAGTGAGGTGTATATGTATTTTATAGTTAAGGGTGTTTTTTAATACCAAGTGAGGTGTATATGTACACCACTTACACATAACAGGATCTATGTACACTACCTTTCTAAGGGGTTTATGTACACCACCTTTCTAAAAGAAATGGTCATAAAGGTGTGTGCACACCACTTATACATAAAGGTGTTTATTTACACCACCTTTCTAAGAGAATTGGTCATCTATTAATGTTCTTAGGTGATAGTAGCTCGATTCATAAGAAGTTATGAAGATGTTATGTAGACCACCTCTATAAGAGATTTGGTTATGCATTGATGTTCTTAGTACTTAATCACCAAATCTTTTGTTTAGAGTTGTCAAATCTAGTTCAAAAAACAACATTACTAGTATATTCAAAAATTTTGGGCTGTTTTTTAGTCCATTTCTCAAAATGGACTTTACACAAGTCCAAAAATTTTGAATAGTGTGTTCCCCAGAGAGGGCGCATCAACACACCCTCTCTGGGGGCCTTTTTTTTTCCTCAACCAGTCCTAGTTGAGCTAATGCCTGGGGATGCCTCAAGTAGAGGCCAAAAAATGCCGCCAGAGTTGGCGCATCGAGGCACCCTCTCTGAGGGCTTTTTTTTGGCCTCTACCTGAGGCATTTCAACCCCAGGCAAGATCTTAGCCAGTGGCTAAAATCACACTAGTTGAGGCAAAAAAAAGACACCCCAGAGAGGGCACATCAATGCGCCCTCTTTGGGGGCCTTTTTTTTGCCTCGGCCAAGGTGAGAGTCAGCCCCTAGCTATGCTAAAGCCTGGGGCTAAAATGCCTCTAGAGCATGGTTTTTCTCCAGACATGGGGCAGTTCAACCTCTGGTTGAGTTGATGCCTGGGCTTGAATTGCCTCAGGCAAGGCAAAAATTTGACCCTAGAGAGGGCGCATCAACATGCCCTCTCATGGTTCAATTGTTTTGCCTCTGCCTGAGGCATTTGAGCCCCAGGCATTAGCTCTGTAATCAACCTGGCTGAGTAAACAAAAAGCCCCCTAGAGAGGGCACGTCAACACGCCCTCTCTGGGGGCCTTTTTTTTGCCTCAGCCATAGGGTGAGAGTCAGCCCCTAGCTGTGCTAAAGCGTGGGGCTGAAATGCCTCAAGAGAGGCAAAAAAATCTCCCAGAGAGGATGCATCGACGTTGATGTCCCCCCCTCAGGATGGCCTATTGGGCTTCCTGTGCTATTGTTGTTGGCTTACTTGTTGGTATAGTAGGTTGGGGATTTATTGTAGCTCTGTGGAAGTCTGCTATCAGCTATAGCAGTAGCCAACAGTCTCTGAGCAACAGGAGATGTAGCAGCCTTTTCAGCAGCAGTAGGCCTCATAGCCTCTACAGGATCCATCCTCCGATGTGGACAGATCAGCCATAGTTCCATCAGCATAGCTTGGTCTAGGCCATGCATAGCTTCACAGCCTCACCTTAGCCCTATAGTGGGACCTAGGAAAGCCCTCTTCAATCAGGAAGAACATATGTATAGGGGTGTATTACTGGCCATTGCCAAGCCCCAACAGAAATCCACATCCATCTCTCTCTCTCTCTCTCTCTCTCTCTCTCTCTCTCTCTCTCTCTCTCTCTCTCTGTACAGGGGTGTATTACTGGCTATTGCCAAGCCCCAATAGAAAGCAATGAAGGTAGTGTCCACATCCATCTCTCTCTCTCTCTCTCTCTCTCTCTCTCTCTCTCTCTCTCTCTCTCTTTATGGGCATCCATATAGAGTGTACCTCAAGACTCTTTAGAATAGGGCAGCCTTCATGCATCATGTTCTCAAGTCTCTCCAAGGAAATAATGTCTAAATCTCCAACCCCTGGTTCAAGGCCTGCTCCTTCTTGCCATGGGTATCCTTGGAAATTCCAAAAAACAAACTTTAATTATATCCAAGATGTGCATTGTCTCATAGGCCAACTCTCCTGATTTTTTTGAGAGGGAGAAAGGTCGAGGAAGGGTCGACATGTGTAGGAGGGGTTTCCATATTTTTGCTGCTGCTAAATTTTTTAATTACAAACTTTGCATTCTCTTGCGTTCTAGGTACTCCAGGTACCTTTGGAGAAACCATGTACTGACATTGGTAGGGAAAAAAAGCAACAAACTTGCACATAGCACGAAGGGCTTTTGGAAAGGAAATATGATGCAAGAAACTGACAATACAAAAGACATGCATGGAGCAAACACTCCCTTGCCTTTTTGAGTAAATGAGTGTAGAGATTGTAAAACTTTTTGAGCATGTTCGGTGTCGTGTCAGTTTGAGAGGGTAGTTATCTAAGACCACCTACAATAGTATTGGAGTAAAGCAAGGTCACCTACTCTCACCCACATTGTTTGGGCTTTACGTGTGTATGAGCTGGAAAAATTGGTTACAAAGTGTACAACCCAAGACGGCTTGGTGCACGTCCTTCTCTTATTGTTATATGCACATGACATTTTCCTCACAACAATAATACAAGAAGAGCCTCAAACATTGATGCATGCATTGGATACTTCTACCAAAATGTGTTGCAAGTAAACACAATCAAAACAAGGATTGTGTTGTGAAACTGTCTCAAGAGAACACAACCTCGTATCACTTATAGTGGTGAGGACCTTGAGGATGTGGAATTCAAGTATCTTGGCATAGAAGGTTGCCATGTGGCACGTCCATTGGATGCATAATCCCACATGCAATAATCCTAGGTTTCTCAATCAAACCTGTGTGTTCTTAAAACAGTACAAAATGTGCTATTTGTCCCTAAACTAGAGGTGTATATGCTGCCTCTTCTGCATGTGTTCTCTCATGTGGAGGCCGATCAATTTGACCTACAAATTGTGTGCCTTCGAAGTACTTTAACAATATTCTTCATATATATTCTCTTTGACTTCACCTTTGGATATTGCCTCCAAATGTTTGCTAGAGTTGGGGGATTTCCACTTTTTGAGCAGAATCATGCGAGCATTGGAGCAAATTGGATCAGAATGTAGTTTTTTTATGTCAAAGTTTATGAAAATAATCCATGTGTACAGACCCCTTTTGTGAATGAAGGGGTCATATTGCTTAAGAAAAGAAATGGATATCCTCATTTCTGACTAAACAAAGTTTTCTAACTCTTGAAGTTCATGAAATCAGGCCATGATTATGAAACCCTTTAAATCAAGGGGCCATATTGCTCAATAAAAGAAGTGGTTATCCTTGTAGACTAATGTACGACAATAACCAATAACCAAAAAACAAATCAAGTTGCTAGACCCCTTCTCTCTATTCTTTGAGAGGTTTCCATGTGGAGCAATTCTGGAGGTTCGGAGAGGAAATGGGAGCTTCACAGAGCTTCTAGGGCGGTAGGCAAAGGTTCAAAAGGTCTTGGAGCTTCGGGAGGTCGAGCCAACGCATGGCAATGATGTGGTAGACTGTGAGACTCAGTGGGCAGACTGCATGGCATGCGTAGACTTGATGATGTGGCATGCACCGATGGTGTGGCACTGTGGCTCCGCCGTCTCCAACCATGTGTCCCGATCGTGTCATCCTAAAGCACTGTCACCCACCACATGTTCACATCTATGTGCTAGCTCCAGTCTTCCTCTACCATCGCATGCAGCCACCGTGACTAACCAGCTCATGCCAGGTGTTCCCATTTGGATGAAAGTAGAGACGCCTCACCTATTGCAGAGTGCTTGACAGTGATTCTGCATGATTCTTCTTACTCAAAGACTGACAAATTGTACTCCATGTTGCAGAGATAGAGTCAGTGCCAGTCTACTAATGATGTGCCAACCCGAGGTAATTACGAGGCCAGGGGGAGTAAATGTGGGACGCAGGGCAAGTAGGCACACGACAGTGGGAGGGTGGTGGACGCGGCTCCAGGGCTAGCACACAGATAGTGGACAAGATGCAGAAGTGTAGTAGAGCATGGCACAGATGCATGCACACAACACGTGGCTATGAGGTATGAAACATTACATGTGGCTACAAACATGACATGTGGTAGACATGACACATGGATGTGCACAAGAGGTTGGAGGTGACATGTGGCGATCAGTGTGACAAATAACATTTTGGGGGGCTAGAGATCATAGAGGAGATAGTACACACACACAAATAGACGTAGAGAGGTACAAGAAGTAGAGAGAGAGAGAGAGAGAGAGAGAGAGAGAGAGAGAGAGAGAGAGAGAGAGAGAGAGAGAGAGAGAAGTAGTGAGAGAGGAGAAGTAGATATAAAGGGTCATGAAAACTGACGTGGAGTTGTTGCACCATTATTTTTTGGGAGGATGCAAACACCAATTGAAGTGCACTCCCAAATGATTTGCTTTTATGGAAATGATGTAACCCACATGAAAGCCATCAACTAGCATTACAAGTATTCCAGGACTATCAAGAGGAAGGTGGAAGGTTCAATCAGGAACATCCTTGATAAGTGCGGAGATTTCCAGGTTGACAAGCTCAAGGTTTGTCATATTAGGAGTATCAACTCCAATGGTGGGTGCAAGTTGTGCTTCACCAATTCAAACCCATGATGAAACAATAGTATTCCATGAAGATCAGCCTTAGCGTCGAGATGGCAAGCAATCAGATGGCGAAACAAAATTACCAAACACATGAAATATAGAATTCAGAGGTCAATGGTCATGAAATGCATTGTTAAGGATGCAACAGTCGTGAAGGCCATGGAGCATGCTGAGTTCATTGTTTCTACAGAAGGATCAATGCAAAAAGGTGTTGAATATAATGTTGACATTTTTCCATTTCCTTCTTGCAATTGTGAAGATTTCATTGGACAATCATGCAAATTGGATGCCTATATTCCATGCAAACATATTTATTACATCTTCCTTTCATATCTTGGATTGGATAGCAAAAATAATATGTTTGTACACCAAGCCACCTTGAGTAAAAAGGAGATCTTCCTAGCATTGTCCTACATACCTTGAGGTTTTAGTTTTTGAAGACTGCACCTTCTTGAGGTTTAGTTTTTGGAGACTGCACCTTCTTGAGCTAGGTTGTCATGCCTCGTGGAGTGCTATCCTCTGGATTCTCTAACCCTGTATCCGATAGGTTGGGGAGATCTCATCAATCTAAAATGTGTGTCCTCCCTTTGTCAAGCAGGCCACCATCCCCCAAGTGTAGTCTCTCTTAAGACTCTGCATACGTGTCATGATCCTGAGGGCTCCCATGCAAATCCTCGCTACACTACGATAGCTCCACATGTAGTGCGGGATAGTCTCTAGGAGACCATCGGAGCAACAATGGCATTGCCCCTCCACTCACATCTGCTCCAATGAGGGTCTGATGGGCAAGCCTCCATGGGCGGCTAGCTATCTTCCTCGGCCATAAACTAGACCACAACCACATCCAAAACATGGAGCGAACATCCCGGGGCACTCTCTTGGTCACCCAATGCCTCTCCCTCGAGGGGGTCCACCTTGACAAGTCCATCTAAAGCCTCCTGCCAATCTGTGTGGTGTAGGAAAAGAAGGTCACCTCATCCACCTACTCGGCTAGGCCCCCCCTGGAAGGCCAGAGCCACTCTCCCAGATCCCACTGCACCTCCCTCAGGAGTCCACCCTCCCACAGGCCAGGGTGCCATCTAGGGGCATCCTGCTCTGAGATACTGGGAGGGTCAATGTGCCACTCCTTCTTGAAATGTCCCACCACTCTGATCATCTGCCAGTGACTCCCATCCATCTCAGGGTCTCTCTTAGTGAGTGGTTGAAGTAGGCCTCTAGGTCCTACACAGAAGAAGCCGAGGTGTGTGCTACCTCGCTGCATCAACATCCTCAAGGGGCACCAAGAGCTTCCAAGGCTCCACACCTAGGGTGAGGGCAAAGGATTAGACTAGGATTACACTTCCTAACCGTTGCTTGTGGTCTAGAGCCTTGTTATGAGCATGGCTGATTGACTTGCACCAAACTAGGATCTATATCATCTTCCATTGAATCCTTTGTTCTAGTATGAGGCCTAATTATCACAAATCCCTCACGAGAGTTAATAACTTCTAACTTGTAATAATGACTAAGGATTCTACATCTTTTACATCAAACTTTATCACATAATTTTCCATGGATGCATTTAAGCAACTAACTCATATTCCATAGAGTTTACAGTATGAACATGCAACAATGAAATACTAAACTAAAATTTTACAAAACCAATAGGAAGTAGCACTTACATATACTCTAAATAATTAAAACATTGCAAAATTAAAAAGACATAAGCTTTTGCATACCTGAGACCTAGTAGCAATAAATAATCTTCTCTCTGGAGTTACCAATGTATAATTTGAAAGCCTCTCTATTGTCTTCACATGTGGTTCTATATAAAAATTATTTTTGAAAAATACATGCACGTAGACTACAACATAAGCCTAACAATACAAGATACACATGATTCAAAAAATAATAACACAACAGTGACTCGCTTTTCCTTAGGACATACTACATAAACAACTCATTGCTTTAACATTAAACGTCACAGCAAATTGCTTCTTCTTGGTAACATCTGGCAGTTGTCCAAATCCACTAGCTCTCCACCTTGTCTCAAATTGCCCAACATGGCTATTAGGGTCTTGATCTTTCTTGCCAGTGAACTTTGCAGCTTTGACCAATGGGTTCTGCATTTTGTGCTGAGCGTGAACTTGAACTTGAACTTTGATAGGCTTATTTTTCTTCTTCTTTGGAGGTGGTGGGAGGGGGTTGAAATTCAGTTGCTTCCTTGCAGTCACAAAGACACTGGCTGCAAAATTAATGGCAAGTGTTCTTTGGAGTAATTCCTATGTTTGAGTGGATAGCATTAATCTTTCTAGCTTAGTGTTTCCCTCGTATACCTCCTCGCTATGTAGGGAATTATCAGAGGAACTTGAACTTGAACTTGAATTTTGACAGGCTTCTTTTTCTTATTCTTTGGAGGTGCTGGGAGGGGGTGGAAATTCACTTGCTTCCTTGCAGTCACAAAGACACTGGCTGCAATATTAGTGGCAAGTGTTCTTTGGAGTAATTCATGTGTTGGAGTGGATAGCATTGATCTTTCTAGCTTAGTTTTTGCCTCGTACACGTCCTCGCTATGTAGGGAATTATCAGAGGAATTGTCCCACTAGGAATATAATCAAGGTCGTGAAAGATATCCTCTGGATCATCTGTTTGGGAAGCAGCCTCTTCCCGAGCTCTATTTCGTGTAAAATCTGCTATACCAATATGGCAAGGCGACGTTTCCTCTCTGAAGCTATCCGACATGTGAGAAAGGTGGGATTATAGTAGCTTACTGGGTGGTAGAAATGTGCTGATGTCAACTAAGCTTTGTGTGTTGCCTTCACAGTGAAATTGTAATGTTGATGCTGTGATCTTCTTTACCGATCTTGATGTATTGTGCTTGTCTCGGTGGGGACTTCTATGGTCAGTGTACTAGTTACTATGAGTGGGTTTTTGTAGTTTTCTTTTGGCTTTCTATTCATGGAGGGATTGCAGTGAACCTCTAGCGATCACGATTTGGGGTTGACCCTACTTGTCCTCGTTGTCATTATGCACAGGAGTTAGTGTGACATTGCCTTTGGGACTGCAGTCAGGCGAGGACTGTTTGGAAAGGGGTTGTCGTCGCTGTTCCAATAGAAGTCTGACTGTAAGCTATTTTTTAATTGTTGGTGCATTTGTTGGGGTCTTTCTTTGTGAGATGCAGCTTGAAGCCTTGAGTCTTTCTGGATTCAAACAATTGCTCCTACAATTACCGCTTCATGACAACTATATGGAGCCTAGTCCAAGTTCGCTTTGGCGGAGTATTGCTTTTCAATACGGATATGCACGAATTGTAAAGTAGCATTGTGAGATCCTCCTCTACTAGTGTATTCACTAGGATAGAATTTCTTATGTTTTCCAACAATTGCTACCGTATGGGGTTTATGATGTCATTTGTACTCGTTAGCGTATTCGTCGGCTTTGCACATGCAAGTGCAATCCTATGATGTAGTTGGGAGCTTCATTGTTTTTAGAGTTGTGGTTTGTATGTTTCTCTGTTTGTTGTTTCATGTTGTAATCGACAATGTCGCTTGTTGTGCTTTGAGCAAAAATCGACAATTCTGGGTAGGAACGCTAATAGGATCGTCAATAGTGTTCAGAGTGTCTTCAGATAAATGAAAAACACAAACACATCTCCACTCCTGACAACAAGTTGCCAATAGTCGGAGTATAGTCGGAAAGTAATCGGACTACAAAAGACTATCACGAGATGTAAAAAGGACAGAGAGGAAATCTTGCAAAAGGTAGTATGCTTCTTGTATATTATGTTTTGGCAGAGAATACATCAACTCAACAACTCAAACCCTCAATAGGAGCTGATACAAGGTTCTATAGCCATCCGAGATTAGTCCGACTATTGTAAGGCACAGTAAGTTTCAAAAATGTAACAGTCATAGTCAAATACATTATGTGGTGGATCAGGCCACTAAGGAGTGCTATTAGGGACAATTACAACAGTCCCTACAGTTACAAAATGATCCCACTACCTTGTTCTAATAACTTCCTCTTACCAGTGGTGTATTTAACCTATCCCACGGTCAGTGTCCACGTGGATGGAGGCTGTGCCTTCAACAGCCTCTATCTTCCATTAACCATTAATAAAAATTATTGTCTGCAAAAGGGGTCTCTTGTCCTCTATCTCTCATTACCCATTGATAAAAATGATCTTTCATTATACTGAGATTATACTGTCGATGAAAGAGGTATTGGCCTCTATTTTTTATCATTTTCATAAACAATTATGAAAATTATAAACCTCGCACAGTCAAAGTAATAATCTATAATTAAATGATCACTCATCATTGTTGCATTCTCATTAGCAAGCAAATTCTTATGACAACCATTATAAGTCATGGTTCCAATTCGCATCATGCTTTGGTAGTGTTTCCATACCCAGTATGTCCTCCTGTCATGGTGAATAAAATAAACGCATTGATTGTAATTATTTGAAATAATAAAGACAAGAAAATACATGAATGTTTTGGTGGTGGGCAATGTTAATAAAGGGGCAGTGTTAATGCATCGGTCGAGGACACGTGGTAGTCCCTCGCTAAGCAAAAATGTTCATTACAAGGGAAGAGGGATGCCAAGATCTACAAATATAAGATCCAACTATTTGAACTTTGCAAATTTTAAAATTAAAGGCCAATCGACCCCTTTCATTGACGAAAGGGGTAGGCAAGGAAGGGGAGGCAAGGGGGTGAGGAGGCCTTAGGGAAATTTTGAAAATTAGCAGCCAATATACCCCTTTTGTCGATGAAAGGGGTCTATTGGCCTCTAATTTTCACGAGAGCTCTTCTGAAATAAAATTAGCGGCCAATATACCCCTTTTGTCGATGAAAGGGGTCTATGGGCCTCTAATTTTCATGAGAGCTCTTCTCATCCCCTTGCGTCCCCCTCCTTGCCTACTTCCTTCTCTTCTGCCCCCTTCCTCGCGTCCTGTGCTTCTTCCTTTCTTCCCCCTTCATTTCCCCTCTCTCACCTCCTCCTCAAATGAATTCGTAAATAACTGCATCCTTCCGGAAGCTCAAAACGAATTCGTCCCTCTCTCATTTCATCGTCAAATGAATTAGTCACCTCATCTATGCCCCTCGCATTTTTCTACGTGTTCTGACCTCAACACTACAGCGTTCTTGCATCGAATGATAGCGGCAAATCAAGGATTTGATTGAGTTTACTGGTATGCTCGTCCCTCATCCCCCACAACTCTCTACCTGCAAGTTTTGTTTTGGAAGGTTTGTTGTGAACTACAGGAAATTTGTTGTGCCATTAATCTACAATATCGACGAATCGAGAGTTGAGACACGAGAGATCAAGATGGATGGATGATGGTTTGCTGGGTTTATTCACAGTTCTAGCCATCGTGAGAATTCGTGAAGAAAGAGTGCTATCTGTTGGTTGGGAATGAGCACTGAAGGAACTTCTAGGTACAAGCACCGTGGAACTCCAAAGTTCTTGACAATATATCTTGACAAAAAGTTGAGAAGAGTAGTATCCCAGCTAATGTTTCACCAGTTTTAGTTCAGTGCACTTGTTTGTTGCGTCGTTTGTACCCTGAGCTCTAGACGTCAAGGTACATTGTGCTTCCAAGTACCAACTTAAGTGCTCCATTCATGAGCATTGAGCTCCCTCGTTAGAGTTGACAATGAGAAAACCCACCGCTCTGTCCACTTGTCTGTGTGCACTAATCATCTCCGCACAAGTCATCTCCATTTTAGCTTGGCGATCAATTTGTGCTCGTCTGTGTACTCGCACATTTCTCCACTCCAGTATAAGTATAAACAATTTGAATCCTCCCATCATGCCATAGCTCTTTTGCTATTTCGGGCTTCGTTCTCCCTAAGGGTTTTGCCATTTCATTGGTTTTCTCAGCCTTGATTGATGCCTCGGCCTCATGTTTCTTCGATCCACACTTCTCGTCGCTCGCCATACAGGATGCACTACACAAACTTTTTTTGGCAATGTCTACATGAAGCCTCAAGACGTGAAACGGCCACAGAGGAGATTACAGATACGGCTAAAAGTGTAAGTTTCCTGGCGAGTTGCGAAACTGAGCATGAAACAAAACAATCGAAGCAACACAAAGGGGGGTCCAAGAGGCACTCATACTAATCGCAAAAGTCCTTTTCGTAGGTCGCGGGTGACTATGGTTCCCTCCATTATCATTTTTCGGCCATATACTCCACAAGAATCTCTTGCAAAGGAATAGAATCATTGAAATACATGATCCCGATGTTCAAAGCCAAGCCACGAAAGCAAAAAATGGGAGAGAACCTAAGGATGGGTGACGCAGTCTATTGAACATGAAGAAGAAGCCATATCTTGCATTGGAAACTTGAACGCTTCGTGCATATTTCAACAAGGGAGAGGCCTCAGAGTGTAAGAAGATAAAAAAGGATCATGTCAAACGAGTAGAGTCTCCACAATGTTGGTCTCTACAATGCCTCTGTCAGTGACCTCTCAAATGCAATTCTGCAAAGTTCTACCTTAGCCACTGGCTAAAATCACACTAGTTGAGGCAAAAAAAAGGCCCCCCAGAGAGGGCACGTCAATGGGCCCTCTCTGGGGGCCTTTTTTTTGCCTGAACTAGGGTGAGAGTCAGCCCCTAGCTATGCTGAAGCATGGGGCTGAAATGCCTCTAGAGCATGGTTTTTCTCTAGACATGTGGCATTTCAACCTCTGGTTGAGTTGATGCCTGGGGTTGAAGTGCCTCAGGCAGAGGTAAAAAATTTGACCCCAGAGAGGGCGCGTCGACGTGCCCTCTCATGGGTCCATTGTTTTTCCTCTACCTAAGGCATTTGAGCCCTAGGCATCAGCTCAGCCAAGGGCTATAATCAACCTGGTTGAGTAAACAAAAAGGTCCCTAGATAGGGCGCATCAACGCACCCTCTCTAATGGCCTTTTTTTCGCCTCGGCCACAAGGTGAGAGTCAGCCCCTGGCTATGCTGAAGCCTAGGGCTGAAATGCCTCAGGAAGAGGCAAATAAATCCTTCAGAGAGGGCACATTGACGTTGATGTCCCCCCCTCAGGATGGCCTATTGGGCTTTCTGTGATGTTGATGTTGGCTTGCCTATTGGTATAGCAGGTTGGGGATTTATTGTAGCTCTATGGAAGTTTGTTAGCTATAGCAGTAGCCAACAGTCTTTGAGCAACAGAAGATGTAGCAACCTTTTCATCAGAAGCCCTCATAGCCTCTACAGGATCCATCCTCTGATGTGGACAGATCAGCCATAGTTTCATCAGCATAGCTTGGTCATAGCCTAGGCCATGGATAGCTTGGTCATAGCCTAGGCCATGGATAGCTTCACAACCTCACCTTAGCCCTATAGTGGGACCTAGACAAGCCCTCTTCAATAAGGAAGAACATACGTACAGGGGTGTATTACTAGACATTTCCAAGCCCCAACAGAAAGCAATAAAGGTAGTGTCCACATCCATCTCTCTCTCTCTTTCTATGTACACGGGTGTATTACTGGCCATTGCCAAGCCCCAACAAAAAGCAATGAAGGTAGTGTCCACATCCATCTCTCTCTCTCTCTCTCTCTCTCTCTCTCTCTCTCTCTCTCTCTCTCTCTCTCTCTCGCTCGCTCGCTCGCTCGCTCTCTCCCTCTCTCTTTATGGGCATCCATATAGAGTATACCTCAAGACTCTTTAGAACAGGCCAGTCTTCATGCATCATGTTCTCAAGTCTCTACAAGGAAATAATGTCTAAATCTCTAACCTTTGGTTCAAGGCCTGCTCCTTCTTGCCATGGGTATCCTTGGCAATTCCAAAAAACAAATTTTATTTATATCCAAGATGTGCATTGTCTCATAGGCCAACTCTCTCGATTTCTTTGAGAGGGAGAAGGGTCAACATGTCCAGGAGGGGGTTCCATATTTTTGCTGCTAAATTTTTCCTTTGCAAGCTTTGCATTCTCTTGGATTCTAAGTACTCCAGGTACCTTTGTAGAAACCATGTACTCACATTGGTAGGGAAAAAAAGCAACGAACTTGCACATAGCACAAAGGGCTTTTGGAAAGGAAATATGATGCAAGAAACTGACAACAATGAAGACATGCATGGAGCAAATGCTCCCTCCCCTTTTTGAGTAAATGAGTGTAGAGATTGTAAAACTTTTTGAGCATGTTCGGTGTCGTGTCAGTTTGAGAGGGTAGTTATCTATGAGACCACCTACAGTAGCATTGGAGTAAAGCAAGGTCACCTACTCTCACCCACATTGTTTGGGCATTGTGTGTATGAGCTCAAAAAATTGGTTACAAAGGATACAACCCAAGACAGGCAAATGGGACCTCAACTTGGTGCACGTCCTTCTCTTATTCTTATATGCACATGACATTGTCCTCACAACAATAATATAAGAAGAGGCTCAAACATTGATGCATGTATTGGATACTTCTACCAAAATAGTGTGTTGCACAAGTAAAGACAATCAAAAGAAGGATTGTGTTGTGAAAATTGTCTCGAGAGAACACAACCTCATATCACTTATAGTGGGGAGGACCTTGAGGATGTGGAATTCAAGTATCTTGGCATAGAAGGTTGCCATGTGGCATGTCCATTGGATGCATAATCCCACATGAAATAATCCTAGGTTCCTTAACCAAACCTATGTGTTCTTGAAAGAGTACAAAATGTGCTATTTGTCCATGACCTAGATGAGTATGTACTGCCTCTTGTGCATGTGTTCTCCCATGTGGAGGCCCATCAACTTGACCTATAGAATTTGTGTCTTTGAAGTAATTTAACAATGATCTTTGTTTGCATTCTCTTTGACTTCGCCTTTGGATATTGCCTCCAAATGTTTGCCAAAGCTGGGGGATTTCCACTTTTTGAGCAAAACTGTGCAAGCATTGGAGCAAATTGGATCAGAATGTAGTTTTTTTGTGTCAAAGTTTATGAAAATAGTCCATGTGTACAGACCCCTTTTGTGAATAAAGGGGTCATATTGCTTAAGAAAAGAAATGGATATCCTCATTTCTGACTAAGCAAAGTTTTCTAACTCTTGAAGTTCATGAAATGAGGCCATGATTATGAAACCCTTTTGTAAATCAAGGGGCCATATTGCTCAATAAAAGAACTGGTTATCCTTGTAAACTAATATACGACAATAACCAATAACCAAAAAAAAAAATCAAGTTGCAAGACCCCTTCTCTCTATTCTTTGAGAGGTTTCCATGTGGAGCAATTCTGGAGGTTCAGAGAGGAAACGGGAGCTTCGCGGAGGTTTGGGGGAGGTAGGCAGAGGTTCAAAAGGTTTTGGAGCTTCGGGAGGTCAAGCCAGCCTGTGGCAATGATGTGGGAGACTATGAGACTCAGTGGGCAGACTGTATGGCGCATGCAGACTTGATGATGTGGCATGCATTGATGGGTCATGAAGAGTCCATGTGGCACTATAGCTCCATCTCCCACCACGTGTCCCGATCGTGTTGTCCCAAGGCACTGTCACCCGCCACAAGTTTGCATCTATTGCTAGCTCCAGTCTGCCATCGCATGCCGCCATGACTAACTAGTTTGTGCCATGTATTCCCATAGGGAAATGGAGTTGCCTCACCTGTTGTAGACTGCTTGATCGCAATTCTGCATGATTCTTCTTACTGACAGACTATACTGTGCCTTTTAGAGATAGATTCAGTGCCAGTCTACTAATGATGTGCTAGCCCGAGGTAATTGCGAGGCCAGGAGGAGTTAATGTGGGACGTAGGGCAGGAAGGGCACACAACAGTGGGAGGGTGGTGGATGCGGCTCAGGGCCAGCATGCAAATAGTGGATAGTGGGCAGGATGCAGAAGCGTAGTAGAGCATGGCACAGACGCATGCACATGACACGTGGCTATGAGGCATGAAATATTACATGTGGCTACAAACATGACATGTGGTAGACATGACACATGGATGTGCACGAGAGGTTAGAGGTGACCCGTGGCAATCAGTGCGACAAATGACATATAGCGGGGCTGGAGATCATAGAGGAGATAGTATACACATACACACACACACACACACACACATAGTGAGAGAGAGAGAGACAGAGAGAGAGAGATAGAAAGACAGAAGTAGTAAGAGAGGAGAAGCAGATATAAAGAATTGTGAAAACAGACGTGGAGTTGTTGCACCTCATTTTTTGGGAGGATTCAAACACCAACTGGAGTGCGCTCCAAATGATTTGGTTTTGTGGAAATTATGTAACCCACACATCGAAGCCATCAACTAGCATTACAGGTATTCCAGGACTATCAACAGGAAGGTGGGAGGTTCAATTAGGAACATCCTTGACAAGTGAAGAGATTGCCAAGTTGACAGCTCAGGGTTTGTCATATTAGGAGTATCAACTCCAATGGTGGGTGCAAGTTGTGCTTCACCAATTCAAGCCCATGATGAAAAAATAGTATTGCATGAAGATTGACCTTCGCGTCGAGATGGCAAAGCAATCAGATGGTGAAACAAAATTACCAAAGAATGGAATATAGAACTCAGCGGTCATTGGTCATGAAATGCATTGTTAAGGATGCAATAGTCGTGAATGCCATGGAGCATGCTGATTTCATTGTTTCTACAGAAGGATCAATGCAAAAAGGTATTGAATATAATGTTGACATTTTTCCATTTCCTTCTTGCAATTGTGAAGACTTCATTGGACGACCATGTAAATTGGATGCCTATATTCCATGCAAACATATTTATTACATCTTCCTTTGATATCTTGGATTGGATAGCAAAAATAATATGTTTGTACACCAAGCCACCTTGAGTAAAAGAGAGATCTTCTTGGCATTGTCCTACATGCCTTGAGGTTTAGTTTTTGAAGACTGCACCTTCTTGAGGTTTAGTTTTTCGAGACTTCACCTTCTTGAGCTAGGCTGTCACAGGAGCGACTGCCTCGTGGAGTGCTATCCTCTGGATTCTCTGACCCTATCTCCGATAGGCTAGCGAGATCTCATCAATCTCAAACGTGTGTCCTCCCTTTATCAACCAGGCCCCCATCCCCCAAGTGTAGTCTCTCTGAAGACTGCATACGTGTCGGAGTAGCAATGGCACTGCCCCTCCACTGGCATCTACTCCAACCAGGGTCCAATGGGCAAGCCTCCATGGGTGGCCAGAAAGAAGAAGTAGGATATCCTCCTCGGCCATAAACTGGACCACAACCGCATCCAAAACGTGGGAGCAAACATCCCGAGGCACTCTCTTGGTCACCCAATGCCTCTCCCTCGAGGGGGTCCACCTCGACTGGTCCATCTATAGCCTCCTACCAATCCGTGTGGTGTAGGAAAAGAAGGGCACCTCATCCACCTACTCGGCTAGGCCACCCCTGGAAGGCCAGAACCACTCTCTCGGATCTCACTGGACCTCCATCAGCAGGGGGTCTACCCTCCCACAACCAAAGCCACCATCTAGGGGCATCCTGCTCTGAGATAGTAGGAGGATCAATGTGCCACTCCTTCCCAAAACGTCCCACCACTCTGATCATCTACCAATGACTCCCATCCATCTCAGGGTCTCTCTCAGTGAGTGGCTAAAGTAGGCCTCCAGGTCCTACATGGAAGAAGCCGGGGTGTGTCCTGCCTCGCTGCATCAACATCCTCAAGGGGACACTAGGAACTTCCAAGGCTCTACACCTAGGGTGAGGCTGCGAACAAACAACTTGCCCATGGGGCTCTGCTCTACATCTTCGGTTCAATGATACCCAAGCCTCCCAGTGCCTGTAGCATGATCACTGTTTGCCAAGCTACCCAGGCTTTAGTGTTCCTCGTGCCATCCGAACTAGCCCAAAGGAAGTTTCAAACTAACCATCAAAAATGCCCAATGCATCCTCTGTGAAAGCACCAGTAGGAGGCGATATATCACGACGTGGCTCGAAGGACCTAATTTGCCACTAAGGTGCACCCAGCTAGAGAGAGTTTTGTCGAGCTCCAATAGAGAAGCTTGTGCTGAACACTCTCAAGAACCAGGGTGATCTGCTGCTCTGCTGTAATGTCAATACCAACCTGACATCTGAGGTATCTCGCTAATTGGCCCGGCAGTATCCATCTAAAGCCAAAGTCACTACCCCCCTCCTAGATCTTCGGTGTCTCATCAAAGCCTGTGAAGAAACCTATGGATTTTTTCCAGTTGATCCGTGCACCCGAGGCCTCGCAATAGATAGCTAGGGCACCCCTGACTCTCTCCAAACTCACTGTGGTGCCTCAACATACAAGGCCGTGTCATCTGCAAACTATGTCGTTACACTAGGTTCATCTCTACATGAGAGCTCCACACTATGTCATTTATTCAGCACTTGTGTCATCTCTCCTTGCATTCTCATTCTCGTGCGTGCACTGTAGTGACATCAGACAATGCACATTCCATCTACAATCTACATCTACATGAGCAATTTGTGCTTGATGCTCACATGCATGCAAAATGAACTAACTTATGTTTTCTTCTTTAAAGAATGACTTGACCAACTAAATTTCTCTCTCCACATGCTTTGTACTGTGTACATGTTTTAATTTTTATATAGCCCCCATCACACCTTGACATTACACCTAGCACAAGCCTAAGCTCCACCCTCGCACAGGCCCAAGCATGAACTACTGCACAGCCCTCCACTTCACAGCACAAAGCAGGGGACACACAAGAGTAGCCTGTCGATGGAAAAAGACACAAAGATATGGGTACCAAACAATGGTACAATATTCTCAAGACCATGCTCTTCTTCAATCTTGAAGAGACCTACAAAGAAGAGCTAGAGGAAGAAATTGCATAGCAATCCCTAAAGGAATAGGATCAACCCCTGCCACAGGACTCCATGCCCGACCATGATACCTGGTATGAGGCCATAACCTCATTCAGATCGGTCGAGGATGTGACGGATGTGAACAGGTGGAAAGGAAAGCTGCAAAGCTTTCACCTCTCACACAAATACATTATGAAGCTTTTTAGAAATCGGGAGGTATGTTGAGCAACAATCTCATGGTGACACCTGAGATTATCTCAGGGGTTTTTCAATTGCCTTTGATTAGGGGGGAAGTTCATACAAGAAGGATGTCTATAGTGAGATACACAAGGAATTTGGACCGCTTGAAACGCTGAAAAATTATCTCTTTGTAAGGTGCAAGATATAGGCTACGCCAAAAACTATTGTGGTATCTAGAAAGAATGCAATAGTTGGTGAAGCCCAACACAATGAGCCGAGATTCATATGCAGCACTCCGCGTAGCAGAGAAGGGAGGTAGAGACGGGGGGAGAAAGATAGAGGGAGAGAAGGGAGGAGAAAGGAGAGGGGGAAGGGAAGGGAAGGGGAAGGGGTGCGCAACACGAGAGAGAGGGAGAGGGAGAGGGAGAGGGAGAGGGAGAGGGAGCACAATGCAATGCAAGGGAGAGGGAGATGGAGAGGGAGAGGGAGAGAGGAAGGAAGGGGAACACGATGAGAGGGAGGGTGTGATTGAAAAGGGAGAGGGAGAGGTGAGAGTCAATATACTTCTCTCAAGGAATTCAAACTTCCCTCTCCCATTCCCGCCTTTTCCCCCTTCCCCCATTCCCCCATTACCCATTACTCATTGCCCAATCCCCCCTTCCCCTCCCCCCCCTCCCCTCTCCCCCCCCCCCGCTCTCTTCCCCCCTTCCCCTTTTCCTTCCATTCCTCCCCCTCTCCCCTTTTTTCCCCCCTTTCCCCTCCCCTCCCCTCCCCCCCCTTTCCCCCTCCCCTTCCTCCCTCCCCCCCCCTCTCCGAATTAGTGTGGCTAATCTTTAGGAGTGTGACGAATTTAGGAGCTTCTCCAAACTAGTGTGGCTAATCTTGAAATTTGATAGATTCACCCAAAAATTAATATAAATTTATCATATGAGGTCCAAATTTAGCCCTCTAAGTACTCAAATCGATCGGCATAAACCATCTAAAGTCATATATAAGGTTAGAATTTTCAAAGTCCAACTTATTAAAAACCTATGAATGAAGTTTAATTATACTTGATAAATTCGCCCAAAAATCAACATAACTTTATTGTATGAGGTCCAAATTTAGCCCTCCAAGTACTGAAATCGATCAACATAAGCCATCTAAAGTCATCTATAGGGTTAGAATTTTCAAATTCTAGCTTATTAAAAACCTGTGAATGAAGTTTAATTATTTTAAACCAAATTCACAGGCTAATATTTGTAGCATGGCTAATATTTGTAACTCTACCCCATGCCCTAAATCCTAAACCTTAATCCCTATAGCCTAAACCCAAATTCCTATACCGTAAACACTATATTTACTATAACTTAAACCCTAAAACCTATACCTTAAATCCTAAACCCTATACCCTATATCCTAAACCTTAAGCCAAAAAATAGTATTTGAGGTGTGTTATTTGACCGTGCACATAACCGATGGGCACGATCCTTTGCACATGTGTCAATCAAATCTATGTTAAAGCACGTGCAAAGTATCATATGCATCAGATATGCTTTTGATTGTCAAAGTCCCCACAAATTTCATTTTTCACCAAGTGTTATGCACAACCGTCAAAAAATAGTATTTGAGGTGTGTCATTCGAACATGCACATAACCGATGGGCATGATACTTTCTACACACATGAATCCAACCGATGTTAATGAACGTAAAGATTATCATACCCATTGTATATGCTTTGGATGATCAATGTCGCCACAAACCCCATTTTCCATCAAGTGTTATGCACAACCATCAAAAAATATTATTTGAGGTGTCTTATTCGTACGCTCACATACTCGATGGACACAATAATCTTCACTTATGTTAATCCAACCTATGTTGAGGCCTGTACAAAGTATCCTGCCCATTGGATATGCTTTGTATGGTTAAACTTGCCACAAACCCCAATTTTCACCAAGTGTTATGCACAATCGCCAAAAAACATGCTCTAAGGTTGTTATTCGAACATGCACATACCCGATGGGCATAATACTTTGCACGTGTATAAATGTAATATATTTTGAGCTATCTGCAAAGTATCATGCCCATCAAATATGCTCTAGATGGTCAAAGTCACCACAAACCCCATTTTCACCAAGTGTTATGCACAACCATAAAAAAATAGTATCTAAGGTGTGTCATTCGAATGTGCTCATAACCAATGGTCATGATACTTTGCACACACATCAATACAACTTATGTTAAGGCCTGTGCAAAATGTCATGTCCATCGAATATTCTTTGGATGGTCAAACGTGCCACAAACACCTTTTTTCACGAAGTGTTATGCACAACCGCCAAAAATAGTACCTGAGGTATAGTATTCAAATGCGCTCATACCCATAGTAAAAATAAAACCTATTTTGAGGTGCATGCAAAATTTCTTGCCATCGGATATGCATTGGATGGTTAAATGCATCACAAACCCCATTTTTTACTAAGTGTTATGCACAACTACCAAAGAATAGTATTTGAGGTGTATTATTCAAATGCTCTCGTACCCTATGGGTATAATACTTTTCATGTCCATCAATACAATCTATTTTGAGTTGTGTGCAAAGTATTATGCCCGTTGGATATGCTTTGGATGGTCAAAGTCATCACAAATCGCCTTTTTCATCAAGTGTTATCCACAATTGCAAAAAAATAGAGATTGATGTGTGTTATTCATGTGTGTTATTCGAACGCGGACATACTGGATGGACATGATACTTAGCATTAATGTCAATCCAGCATATTTTTAGGTCTTTGTAAAGTATCGTGCCTATCGAATATGCTTGGATGGTCAAATGTGCCACAAACTCTATTTTTCACTAATTGTCATGCACAACTGCCAAAAAACATGCTTTGAGGTGTGTTGTTTGAATGTGCTTGCCACGATACTTTGAAAGTTCATCAATAAAACCTATTTTGATCTCTGTGTAAATTATCATGCCCATCCTATATGCTCTAGATAGTCAAAGTCACTACAAATCCCTTTTTCCATCAAGTATTATACATAGCCATCAAATAGTATTTGAGGTGTGTTATTCGAACACACATATCCAATCGGTACGATACTATTGACACAAGTCAATCTAATAGATGTTGAGGATTGTGCAATGTATCATATCCATCAGATATGATTTAGATGGTCACACTCGCCACAAACCTCATTTTTCACCAAGTGTTATGCACAACTGTAAAAAACACATGCTTTGAGTGTGTTATTCAATTGCACACATATTCTATGGGCACGATACTTTGCAAGTTAATCAATACAACCTATGTACACATCAGATATGCTCTGGATGGTCAAAGTTGCCACATATCCTGTTTTTTAACCAAGTACTATGCACAACAGTGAAAAAATAGTATTTTGAGGTGTGTCATTTGAATGCCCTCATATCTAATGGGTGCTATACTTTGCATATAAATCAATATAATATATGTTGAGGCACGTGCAAAATATCATCCTCATCAGAAATGCTTTTGATGGTCAAACATGTCACAAACTCCATTTTTCGGCAAGTGTTATGCACAAGCGCCAAAAAATAGTATCTGAGGTGTATTATTCGAATGCTCTCATACCCAATGGGCACAGTGCTTTGCACATGTGTTAATATAACCTAGTTAGAGAGATGCATGAAAAATATAGTATCCATCAGATATGCTTTGGATCGTAAAATACGCCAAAAACTCCATTTATCACTAAGTGTTATGCACAATTGCCAAACAATAGTATCTGAGGTGTGTTATTCAAATGCCCTCATACCCAATGGGCACAATACTTTGCACACATGTCAATACAACCTATTTTGAGACACTTTTTCATCAAGTATTATGCACAACCACCAAAAAATAGCATTTGAGGTGTGTTATTTAATTGCGCACATACTTGATGGGCACGATACCTTTCAATCATTTAAATTTAACCTTTTTTGAGTCTTGTGCCAATTATCATCATTGGATATGATTTGGATGGTCAAACCCGCCACAAATCGTATTTTTCACTAAATGTCATACACGACCATCCAAAAACACGCTCTGGATGTGTTATTCAAATGTGCACAGACCTGATGGGTATGATACTTTGCATGTGTGCTAATACAACCTATGTTGATCTATGTGCAAAGTATCATGCCCATCAGATATGGTTTGGATGATCGAAGTCGCCAGAAACCCCGTTTTTCACCAAGTGTTATCCACAACCACCATAAAATGTATTTGAGGTGTGTCATTCGAATGCACTCATACCCAATGGGAATGATACTTTGTGCACACATAAATACAATATATGTTGAGTCGCGTTCAAAATATCATGCCCATCAAATTTGGTTTGGATGGTCAAACATGCCACAAACTCCGTTTTTCACCAAGTGTCATGCACAACCGCCAAAAAATAGCATTTGAGGTGTATTATTTATCATATCTGATGGGCATGATGCTTTGCACACGTATTAATCTAATATAATTAGAGATGCATGAAAAATATCGTGTCCATCAGATATGCTTCGGATGGTCAAACATGCCACAAACCCCATTTTTTATCAAATGTTATGCACAATTGCCAAAAAATAGTATTTGAGGTGTGTATTCAAATGCACTCATACTCGATAGGCATGATACTTTGCACACATGTCAATACAACCTATGTTGAGGTGTGTGCAAAGTATTGTGCCCATTGGATATGCTTTGCATGGTCAAAGTTGGCACAAATCCAATTTTTCATCAAGTATTATCCACAACTGTTAAAAAATAGTATTTGAGGTGTGTTATTCAAGTGCACACATATCGGATGGACATGATACCCTGCACTCGTGTCAATTTCACATTTTTTGAGTCCTGTGCCAAGTATCCAGCCCATAGGATATGCTTTGGATGGTCAAACTCGCTATAAACTCTATTTTTCACTAAGTTTCATGCACAACCGCCGCCGCCAAAAAACAAGATCTGAGGTGTGTTATTCAAGTGCGCACATACCCAATGGACATGATACTGTGTGTAGGCATCAATCTTGCATATTTTGATGCATGTAAAAATTATCATGCCCATCAGATATGCTTTGGATGGTCAATGTTGCCACGAACCCCATTTTTCACCCAGTAATATGCACAACCGCCAAAAGAAACTATCTGAGATGTGTAATAAGAATGCACTCATACTTGATGGACATGATACTTTACACATGTGAATCCAACCTATGTTGAGGTGCATGTAAATTATCATATCCATCATATATGCTTTGGATGGTCAAACTCGCCACAAGCGCCGTTTTTCACCGTGTTATGAGAATCTGAGGTGTCATTCTAATGTGCTCATCCTTGATGGGCACGATACAATACAAACATTTTCTATAAGCTGGAATTTGAAAATTCTAACCATATAGATGACTCTAGATGGCTTAGGCCGATCAATTTGAGTACTAGGAGGGCTAAATTTGGGTCTCAGATGAGGAAGTTATGTTAATTTTGGGGATAATTTATCAAATTTTAAGTTTGAGATATTAGCTAAACTAGAAGGGTTTCAAAGGGGGGGAGGGGGGAAAAGAAGAAAGGTGGGAGGGGAAGGGTAGGGGAATAGGGGAATGGGGGGAGCAAAAGGGGGAATGGGGGAAAGGGGGGAATGGAGGAAAAGGGGTAATAGGGAAATGGGGAATGGGGAGGAGGGGAATGGGAATGGGAGAAAGGGGGAATGGGGGGAGGGGAAGGGAGGGAAGGGGGGAATGGAGGAAAGGGGGGAATGGGGTTTAGGATTTAAGGTATAGGTTTTAGGGTTTAACTTATAGGAAATAGTGTTTATGGTATAGGAATTTGGGTTTAGACTATAGGGATCAAGGTTTAGGATTTAGGGCATGGGGTAGAGTTACAAATATTAGCCATGCTACAAATATTAGCTTGTGGATTTAGTTTAAGTATAATTAAACTTTATTCATAGGTTTTTAATAAGTTGGAATTTGAAAATTCTAACCCTATAGATGACTTTAGATGGCTTATGTCGATCAATTTGAGTACTTGGAGGGCTAAATTTGGTACTTGAGATCACAGATGGCGGGCCTCACAGGGTTCAGGCTCCCAATCATATACTCCCAATCAGATAGGAGGAGGAGCTGCTTGAATCGAAGTTTGTAGATGACATAGCCTTGTATGTTGAGGGCACCACAGTGAGTCTGGAGAGAGTCATGGGCACCCTGGCTATTTACTCCAAGGCCTCGGGTGCACGGATCAGCTAGAAAAAATCCAGAGGTTTCTTCACAGGCTTTCATGAGACACAAGAGATTTGTGAGGGGGGGAGTGACTTTGGCTTCAGATGGATACTACAGGCCAGATAGTGAGATACCTTGGATGTCAGGTTGGTATTAACATCATAGTAGAGCAACAAATCACCCGAATCTTGAGAGTGTTTGGTGCAAGCTTCTCTATTAGAGCTCAGCCAAACCCTCTCTAGCAGGGCACGCCTTAGTGGCAAATCAGGTCCTTCTAGCCACGGCCTGGTATATCGCCTCATGCTAGTGCTTTTATAGTGGATGCATTAGGCATTTCTGACAGTTGGTTCAAAACTTCCTTTGGGCAGGTTCAGACGGCACAAGGAACACTAGAGCCCGGGTAGCTTGGCAGACGGTGATCATGCCATAGGCACTGGGAGGCTTGGGTATCATTGATCCGGAGATGCAGAGCAGAGCCCTCCTGGGCAAGTTGGTTGTTCGTTGCCTCACCCCAGGTGCAGAGACTTGGAAGCTCCTGGTGTCCCCTTGAGGATGTTGATGCAGTGCCGCAGACACCCAGGCTTCTTTCGTGTATGACGTGGAGGCCTACTTTAGCCACTCACTGAGAGAGACCTTGAGATGGATGGGAGTCATTGGAAAATGATCAGACTGGTGGGACGTTTGGGGAAGGAGTGGCACATTCACCCTCCTAGTATCTCAGAGCAGGATGCCCCTAGATGGCACCTTTGGCTGTGGAAGGGTAGACCCCTAAGGGAGGTCTAGTGGGATCCAGGAGAGTGGTTATGGCCTTCTTGGGGCAGCCTAGCCGAGCAGGTGGATGAGGTGCCCTTCTTTTCCTACACCACACGGATTGGCACGAGGCTTTAGATGGACTCGTCAAGGTGGAGCTCCTCAAGGGACAGGCATTGGGTGACCCAGAGAGTACCCCAGGATGTTCGCTCCACGTTTTGGATGTGGTTGTGGTCCAGTTTACAACGGAGGAAGATATCCTACTTCTTCTAGCTGGCCGCCCATGGAGGCTTGCCCAACGGTCCATGGTTAGAGCAAATGTGAGTGGAGGGGTAGTGCCATTGCTACTCCGATGGTCTACTACAAACTATTCCACACTGCTTGTGGAGCCCTCGTAGCATAGTGAGGATTTGGATGGGAACCCTCAGGATCATGACACATATGCAGAGTCTTCAGTAGACTACACTTGGGGGATGGTGGCCTGGTTGACAAAGGGAAGACACAAGTTTCAGATTGATGAGATCTCCAAAGCCTACTAGATATAGGGTTAGAGAATCCAGAGGATAGGACTCCATGAAGCAGTCCCTCCCGATGATAGCCTAGCTCCTGAAGGTGCAATCTCCAAAAACTAAACCTTAAGAAGGTGCAATCTTCAAAAACTAAACCTCAAGGCATGTAGGAAAATGCCAATAAGATCTCTTTTTTACTCAAGGTGGCTTGGTGTACGAACATATTATTTTTGCTATCCAATCCAAGATATGAAAGGAAGATGTAATAAATATGTTTGCATGGAATATAGGCATCCAATTTGCATGATCATCCAATGAAGTCTTCACAATTGCAAGAAGGAAATGGAAAAATGTCAACATTATATTCAATACCTTTTTGCATTGATCCTTTTGTAGAAACAATGAACTCAGCATGCTCCATGGCCTTCACGACTATTGCATCCTTAACAATGCATTTCATGACCAATGACCTCTGAATTTTATATTCCATTTCTTTGGTGATTTTGTTTTGCTATCTGATTGCTTTGCCATCTCGACGCTAAGGTCGATCTTCATGTAATACTATTGTTTCATCATGGGCTTGAATTAGTGAAGCACAACTTGCACCCACCATTGGAGTTGATACTCCTAATATGACAAACCCTGAGCTTGTCAACCTGGCAATCTCCGCACTTGTCAAGGATGTTCCTAATTGAACCTTCCACCTTCTTGTTGATAGTCCTGGAAAACCTGTAATGCTAGTTCATGGCTTCCACGTGTGGGTTCATCATGTCCACAAAACCAAATCATTCGGGAGTGCACTCCAATTGGTGTTTGCATCCTCCCAAAAAATGATGATGCAACAACTCCATTTCGGTTTTCACGATCCTTTATACTACTTCTCTCTCACTACTTCTCTGTCTCTGTCTCTCTCTCTCTCTCTTCTCTCTATCGATCTATCTCTACTTCTCCTCTCTTGCTACTTCTCTCTCTCTCTCTCTCTCTCTCTCTCTCTCTCCCCCCCCCCCCTCCCTCTCTCTTTTTCTACTTCCCCTCTCTCTCTACTTCTCTCTCTCCCTCTCCCTCCCTCCCTCCCTCCCTCCCTCCCCCTCTCTCTCTCTCTCTCTCTCTCTCTCTCTCTCTCTCTCTCCTTCCCCTCTCTCTCTCCTTCCCCTCTCTCTCTACTTCCCCTCCCTCTGTGTGTGTGTGTGTGTGTGTGTACTATCTCCTCTATGATCTCCAGCTCCGCTACATGTTATTTGTCGCACCGATCACCATGTGTCACCTCCAACATCTCGTGCACATCCATGTGTCATGTCTGCCACATGTCATGTGTATCGCCACATGTAATGTTTCATGCCTCATAGCCACGTGTCATGTGCGTGCAATTGTGCCATGTTCTACTATGGTGCTGCATCCTACCAACTGTCTGTGTGTTGGCCGCATCCGCCACCCTCTCACTGTCCTGTGCCCCGCCTGCCCTGCGTCCCACATTTACTCCCCTTGGCCTTGCAATTACCTCGCACTAGCACATAATTAGTAGTCTGGTGCTGACTTTGTCACTGAAACGTGTAGTACAGTCTATTAAATCCCAAGTAGGAAGAATCGTGCAAATTAACCATCAAGCAATAGTATGCGCAACCTGCAATAGGTGAGGCGACTCTATTTTTGTCTAGATGGGAACATGTGGTACAAACTGTTTAGTCGCGACTGCATGCGATGGCAAAGGTAGATTGGAGCTACCACACAGATGCGGACATGTGGCAAGTGACAGTTCTTTGGGGCGACAGAATCTGGGCATGTCATGGGAGATGGAGCTACAGTGCCACATGGACTCTTCATGACCCATCAGCACATGCCACATCATCAGGTCTATGCATGCCATGTAGTTTTCCCACTGAGTCTCACAGTTTGCCACATCATTGCCACGTGTTGGCTCGACCTCCAGAAGCACCAAAACCTTCCGAACCTCTGCCTACTTGTTAGAATCTCACTGTGCCCACCTGTGAGCAGTAGTAGCACAGACTAGTTGCCCAGGGCACCCTTATATAGGGGCCTGTGGCTGGCCAAGTTGGCCCAACCAGGGCCACCGACCAAGGGCCCATATAGTCGGCCACCAAACAGGGTACCGACTCTACTGGTCGGTCATATGAAGGGGTCTAGGCATAGCCTATAAAAGGCCCACTTCTCCATTTAGCCCAGCATCTAGTGCGATACTTTAAGCCGTTCTCCAAGGCTGTGTTCAGCACTCAGATCTAGGGCAATTTGTGAGAGAGAGTTCATCAGTTTTCTTCAGCACCCTGCTATGATTTGTATTGCTCCCTTGGAGCCATTTTCTGCCCACCATCTAGTGGATGAATATACTCTCTCTCTCCATCTATATTGATTTGTGAGTGTGTGTTTGTTGCATCTGTGATCATCTATCTAAGTTGAGTGTGTAAGAGTTGGAGAGATCTTGGGTGGAGGATTGAGTGATTCATTCCCTCTTCATTTCTAACATGGTATTAGAGCCATAGGCTCTCAACTCTTCTTCATCAAAGCACTCTCTGAAGGAAGGAGTCCCTTGGCAGAAAGGCGATTTTGTTTTCAGCTCAGGCTAGCACAGGACGTCAGTACATCTTTTTTGCTTCAGTTTTTCAGTTTGCTATTCACTGAGATGGATCAGCGTTCAAAAGCCTCTACACCCACTGCTTGTCCTTCCTCCTCCTTCAGTCATCTTCCTTCTTCATTCATTCCCAACTTTGGTGAAGTTGGAATGCTCGATGGGATGAACTATCCAATTTGGAAAGTCAAGATCCAAAGCCATCTCGTGGCACGAAAGCTATGGAAGATAGTGATTAGGACCGAGGTAAAGCTGGAGGACATTGTGGACAAAAGAGGTGATGTTCTATTTGAAGCGGATGCGGATGAACTCAATACATGGGAGGAGAGGGATGCTCAAGCCTTAGCAATGCTAATCGGCACAACAACAGATGCTGTGATCCCTCATATCCAATTGGCAAAGACATCCCGTATCATTACTCTTCCGCATCAACTTTATAATCTTGATATGGATGAGGGTGATAGTGTGTATGACCATCTGGCAAAGGTGAAAGTCGTGTGGGACCAGCTCGCAGCGGTTGGTTAGAAGGTGGACTCGAGTCGATTGGCGTTGCTCACACTCCACAAATTGCCATAGAGTTTCAAAAGTTTCGTGACTATGGTCATTGCGGGTCAATGGACTAAGCCACTCACCTTTGAGGAGCCCTACTGCTTCAGGAGGAGGCTCGAGAGAAACTATTTACACAAATCGATGAAAAGGCATTAGTGGCCAAAGACAAGCCTAGAAAAGGCAAGTCAAAGGAATTCAAGAAGTCAGAGGACGCAGACCGAAAGAAGAAAATGAAGTGGATTTACTGTGAAAAGCTTGGCCACTCCGCTAAAGAATGCCGAAAGAAGAAGGTGGATCAGAAGCGGAAGAGAGAAGCCAGGATCAAAGAAGAGCCTAAGAATGATTCTACCAATGTGACCTAACAGAAAGACTTAGTTCAAAACCATGGAAAGTATACACCCAGATTCCAAAGTTTCTATTGGGGATAGCCGGACATGTCCTATGAAGGGCATTGGTAGCATTCCTTTCATTACGACCTCGGGAGAGGAGAAGGATATCTCTGGAGTACTTTATGTACCCAACATTTGCAAGAACTTACTGTCTGTAAGTCAGATGGACAAGAACAACATGTCAGTTCTCTTTGAGGACAGCAAGGTCACTGTGGCATCCAAAGCAAATGGATAGATGGTGGCCCAAGGAGTCGAAGAAAACAGACTGTACCGCCTTAGTGCAATGTTGGTTCATGAAGACAACGGAAAGTCCAAACTTTGGCATGAGCGCTTTAGTCACGTCAGCTATGGAACCTTGGCTAACATGTCAAAGTCGAAGATGGTGGATGGACTTCCACCCATTACAGGCAAGGATGGTGTCTGTAGGGCTTATCTAGAAGGCAAGTAGCACAGGGACAAGTTCCCACAAAAGGCCTCATTTTCGGCCAACAAACCACTTGATTTGGTTCATGCCGACATTTGTGGCTCAATGTCTACAGCATCGTGGGTAGGCTCCACGTAGTCACTTCTCTTTGGGGATGATTTCAGTAGAATGACCTAGGTGTATTGCTTGGCTAAAAAGTCACAGGCTTTCGAGAAATTCAAGGACTAGAAGGCCAGAGTTGAAAAGGATACAGGGGAGAATGTCAAGATGTTCCGTACAGACAGGGGGGGAGAATTCACCTCCAATGAGTTCAATACATTTTGTTGCAAGCATGGGATCAAGCGACAACTCACCACTACACGTACATGGTAGCCGAGAGGAAGCACAGAACCACTATGGAGATAGGGCTTGCTATGTTATGAGGAAGGAACCTTCCTAAAGCCTATTGGAGTGAAGCTATCAATACATCAGTACACATCCTTAATAGGATCAAGACGAAGACCGTCAAGCACAAGACTCCATATGAGGCATTTTATGGTAAGAAGCCCTCTATCACTCATCTTCCCATTTTTGGTTCTAACGCATGGGTGCATGTGCACAAGGAAGAGAGGACCAAGCTTGATTCCCAGAGCATGAAATGTATCTTTATTGGGTATAGCGAAGAATCCAAGGCCTATCGACTCTTCGACCCAGTAAAGAAGCATATCCTTATCAGTCGGGATGTCATCTTCGAGGAAAAGGAACCCGAACCCTAGGAGGAGCCTTAGATTGAGGAGGAGGAGATTGTTCAACCGCGGAACTGACCCCGCCCCAGGTTGACCATCCAAGGGGTGGCAAAATCGAAAGCTGATGTTCCACAAGGTATTGAGGAAGAGCAGGATGTTCCAGAAGCAGTTCCAGTTCCTCCTCCCACTGAGAAGCAGAAGAGGTTGCCCCAATGGTACCTAAGAACATTGGAAGACTCTCGGGTCACCGATATACCTGAGAGTAGCAGTTCTAGATTGCGTCGGTCCCAATGTCTTAAGCAGACCCCATCCGTGAACTTTGCGTTGGTGGCTCAGCCTGAAGAGCCAAGGTCCTTTGAGGAGGCAAAGGACAATCTAGAATGGCAGGCTACCATGCAGGCAGAGATTGGATGCTATCCTAAAGAACAATACCTGGGACTTAGTGGCTAGGCCCCCGCAACCCCCGCACGGAGAGTCATCGGCACTAAGTGGGTATACAAACTTAAATTCAAATCGGATGGCAGCTTGGACAAGTACAAAGCAAGGTTAGTGGTCAAAGGTTTTGCTCAACTTGAAGGCATGGATTTTGATGAAACTTTTGCTCCCACAGCTCGCATGGTTACTATCCGGACAGTGACTGCCCTTGCTACCCAATTCCATTGGCCTATTTTTCAAATGGATGTGAAGTTCACATTCCTTAATGGAACCCTGGAGGAGGAGGTGTACGTCGAGCAGCCACAGGGCTTTCAAGATCCAGGGTCCCCATTAAAGGTTTGTAGGTTGAAGAAGGCATTATACGAGCTGAAACAGGCCCCCACAGCTTGGTACCAAAGGATAGATGTATTCTTTCAGAAGATAGGGCTAAGTCGGAGTCCTTCTGAGGCAAACCTCTACTTGTTCATTGAGAAGGGGTTGCGATTGGTACTCATCCTCTATGTTGATGATCTTATCTTGATAGGTGACCATGTCAAGAAGATTTCCCAAGTCACGGAGCTACTCATGTCTGAGTTTGAGATGACTTGACCTTGGGTTATTACACTACTTCCTTGGGATAGAAGTAAAGCAGAGGATCTTCATTTCACAGGAGAAATAGTGTAGAGAACTTCTGAAGAGATTCCAAATGGAGGATTACATGATAGCATTAACTCCCATGGAGTTCGGGCTCAAGCTAAGTGTTCACGACACGTCTCAGTCGGTCGATACTCCTTTGTATCGATGATTGGTAGGAAGATTGCTTTACCTTACCAATACTGGACCTTATATTTGTTATGCAGTTGGACTATTATGCCAATTCTCTACTTCTCCTAGGAAGATTAATTAGGATGCAAGTTTACAGGTGCTGAGGTATCTAAAGGGTGCTTACACCTACGGGATCACCTACACCAAAGGCATCGAACTAGGCGGGTTCTGTGACAGTGATTGGGCGGGTGATGCTAACACCAGAAGATCAACAACAGGGTATTGCTTCTTATTTGCATATGGTGCCATCTCTTAGCTGAGTAAGAAGCAACCCACAGTGGCCCTTTCATCTACAGAGGCAGAGTACAGAGCCGCATGTACAGCAGCTTGTGAGACACTGTGGTTGAGGTGGATTCTGGAGGACATGGATGTGTGTCAGGAGGACGCAACAGCGCTGATGTGCGACAATTAGAGTTGCATAGCCATTGCCAAGAATCTAGTGTTCCATGCGTAGACCAAGCACATCGAAGTTCATTACCACTTTGTTCGAGAGCTCATCATCGACGACGTGATCAAGCTCATGTATTGCCCAACTGCTGACAACTTGTCCGACCTCTTCACGAAGGCACTCCCTCGAGAACAGATGGAGCACCTCATCAGATGTATGGGGTTTGGCCCACAGTTTTGACATTGAGTGGGGGTTTTAGAATCTCACTGTGCCCCCCTGTGAGCCCCCGATTGGAGGGGACAAGGGGCAGTGAGAGGTAGGAGGGCTGGGGAGAGACCCAGGCCAGAATAGGAGGGAGGATAGCATGGTAGATATAGGCGACCAACACAAGAGTTGGTCGCAGCCTGCAATAGCAGGTATGAGGAGGGCTTTAGGCCTCACATGGAGGCACCAGTAGCAGTGCGGACTAGCCGCCCAGGGCACCCTTATATAGGGGCCTGTGGTTGGCTAAGTCGGCCCAACCAGGGCCACCGACCACGGCCAACCCTGGTCGATTTATGGGGCCCATATAGTCGGCCAACAGACAGGGTATCGACCTTGCTGGTCGGTCATCTGAAGGGGCATGGGTAGAGCCTATAAAAGGCCTACTTCTCCATTCAGGCCAGCATCCAGTGCGATACTGAGAGCCCTTCTCCAAGGTTGTGTTCAGCACTCTGGGGCAGTTTGTGAGAGAGTTCATCAGTTTTCTCCAGCACCCTACTGTGATTTGTATTGCTCCCTTAGAGCCATTTTCTGCCCACCATCCAGAGGATGAATATACTCTCTCTCTCTACCTATATTTATTTCTGAGTGTGTGTTTGTTGCATCTGTGATCATCTATCTAAGTTGAGTGTGTAAGAGTTGAAGAGATCTTGGGTGGAGGATTGAGTGATTCATTCCCTCTTCATTTCTAACACTGCCTCCCCCGAACCTCCGTGAAGCTCCCATTTCCTCTCCGAACCTCTAGAATTGCTCCACGTGGAAACCTCTTCTTAAAGAATAGAGAGAAGAGGTCTAGTAACTTGATTTGTTTTTTGGTTATTGGTTATTGTTGTATATTAGTTTACAAGGATAACCACTTCTTTTGTTGAGTAATATGGCCCCTTCGTTTACAAAAGGGTTTCATAATCATGGCCTCATTTCATGAACTTCAAGAGTTAGAAAACCTTGTTTAGTCAGAAATGAGGATATCTATTTCTTTTCTTAAGCAATATGACCCCTTTATTCACAAAAGGGGTCCGTACACATGGATTATTTTCATAAACTTTGACACAAAAAAAACTACATTCTGATCTAATTTGCTAAAATGCTCGGATGGTCTTGCTCAAATGCTCGGATGGTTTTGGAGGCAATATCCAAAGGTGAAGTCAAAGAGAATGCATATGAAGATCATTGTTAAACTACTTCGAAGAGACAATTTGTAAGTCAAGTTGATGGGCCTCCACATGAGAGAACACAAAGAAACCCTTGATTATTGCATGTGGGATTATGCATCCAATGGACGTGCCACATGGCAACCTTTTATGCCAAGATACTTGAATTCCACATCCTCAAGGTCCTCCCCACTATAAGTGATACGAGGTTGTGTTTTCTTGAGACAGTTTTCACAACACAATCCTCGTTTTGACTGTGTGGGTTTGCAACACACTATTTTGGCAGAAGTATCCAATACATGCATCAATGTTTGAGCCTCTTCTTGTATTATTGCTGTGAGAACAATGTCGTCTGCATATAACAATAAGAGAAGGACGTGCGCCAAGTTGAGGTCCCATTTGCCCGTCTTGGGTTGTATACTTTGTAACTAATTTTTACAGCTCATACGCGCAAAGCCCAAACAATGTGGGTGAGAGTAGGTGACCTTGCTTTGCTCCAATACTGCTGTAGGTAGTCTCAGATAACTTCCCTCTCAAATTGACACGACACCGAACATGCTCAAAAAGTTTTACAATCTCTACACTCATTTACTCAAAAGGGAGAGGGAGCATTTGCTCCATGCATGTGTTCCGTGTTGTCAGTTTATTGCATCGTATTTCCTTTCCAAAAGCCCTTTGTGCTATGTGCAAGTTCGTTGCTTTTTTTCCTTGCCAATGTGAGTACATGGTTTCTCCAAAGGTACCTGGAGTACCTAGGACGCAAGAGAATGCAAAGCTTGCAAAGCAAGAATTTAGCAGCAAAAATATGGAACCCCCTCCTGCACATGTCGACCCTTCTCCCTCTCAAAAAAATCGAGAGAGTTGGCCTATGAGACGATGCAAGGATACCCATGGCAAGAACGAGCAGGCCTTGAACTAGCGGTTGGAGATTTAGACATTATTTCCTTGCAGAGCCTTGAGAACATGATGCAAGCTGCCCTTTTCTAAAAAGTTTTGAGGTACACTCTATATGGATGCCTGTATTCCAAAAAGAAGAGGCCCTGTGGTCAAAACGCCACAGGGTACAGATTACAAAGGAGGCATCTCTCAGATGCTGAAGAAATCCTCACACTCTCTCAGGATTACAGCAGGAGCTCGCAGCTCACGTATCCTCTCCAGTTCTGGTCTATCCTTCTGTCCTGGATTTTTCTGCATGCTTGTGTGTATAAGCTGTTTGATTTTTGGAGGGAGTATCCCCCTTGGTTCCAACGTTCAGCGGCATTCATTAAAGCTTCATTCCCTCCTTGGTACCGTTTCTCCAACAGTTACTTTGAAGGGCCAATCAATTCAAATCCTCCCGTTTGAATTGAGCCCTTTAGAGCCATAGTTGGGAGTCCAACCTTACCATGGGCTGCTCCCCTTGGTTAGGTCCTAGGGATGTCAAATGGTTGCTCCCCTTTGACCGGCTATGACGAGGCTATGCTGATGAAACTATGGCTGATCTGTCCACATCGGAGGATGGATCCTGTAGAGGCTATGAGGGCTGCTGTTGAAAAGGCTGCTACATCTCCTGTTGCTCGAAGACTGTTGGCTACTGCTATAGCTGAGATCTGCTGAAGTTGAAGCTGTGTTGTTGCTCTTGAGAGTGGTAAAGGTACTACTGGGGCTTCTGATGGCCGGAGACATGCTTCTGCAAGTACAGCCAAGACAGGAGGCCCTTGCTGAAGGAGGGAATCTTGGAGGAGCTTCTGCTTCACTGGGAGGCTGTTGACTGGCTGATCTAGTCTGTGGCCTTCCAGATGCCAGACTCACCCAACCTGCTCTGAACAATGCTGAGTTGCTGATGTGGACTACCAACCTGCTGATTTGGCTACTGACTGCTTTTGTTGACTCGACCTTCCACCTGACAGCCTGTGAGTAGTCCTGGTGTCTGCGCATGTCTGCAGACAGCTGCCTGTTGTCTTGTACTGCTCTACTGGTGTTGCTGTGGGCTGCAGAAGCACATGAGACAAATGGACATCTTCTTGCAAGATGCTTCCCCAAATAAGCCCAAGCAAAGAGTGTCCAATGATGCAAGCCATGCCCTCCCCATCAAAGTCTACAGCCCTCACATCTCCTGAAGGAAAGGATGAGGAGTGGATGAAATAGGAAGGGTTGTATTGTATCTCCCTAACTATAGTTGTTGCTATACAAACCAACCGACAGGTTGACCTAGGGGACAGGGAAGACCTGGGACAGATCCCCTACTACATTGCAACGTGGCAAGTGATAATTATGGTCCAACCAGGGCCAATCACCCTGGGCCGAGCAGAGGTTGGGAAGGAGCCTACTTACAACCAGCTTTCAGATGACATTCACCTGACATGTGTTGCTTGCATCAAATAAATGATGACATTTCATGCTCCTAGGACTGTCACAATAGATTCTCTGGGGGGAGGGAGGGAAGACTGTCACAACAGAAGAGACAATCACCCTGGGCCAAGCACAGGTTGGGAAGGAGCCTACTTACAATCAGCTTTTAGATGACATTCACCTGACATGTGTTACCTGCATCAAATAAATGATGACATTTCATGCTCCTAGGACTGTCACAACAGAAGAGCCAGCCATGGAGGGATAGAAGACAATCGATAGGTTCCATGAGGCAGCCAAGCAAGTGCATACATGGATTGCCACAATCGAACCTGCTACTTGGCAGGTGATAGTAGATCAACAGCTGTACTTGCACAACAAAGAAATTAGTACCTGGTAGGAGCTGACAAACTTCCACAGAGCTATAATAAATCCTCAACCTGCTGTACCAAAAGGCAAGCCAACAGCAGCAGCACAGGAACCCCAATAGGCCATCCTGAGGGGGGGGACATCAACGTATGCCTCCCCTTCATTCCTCATCAGCCTACAACAGTTTGGCCTCTTCATTAAGAGCCCACTTAGTAGACTCAGCTCACTTAGAAGGGTCTTCATTCATGCATAACGAGGACCTCTTAGTAGTACTATAGCACTAGTGGCAATCAGTGTACCCAAGTGTACAATGCCAAGCCAATATCAATAAGTAGCAGGTAGTGAATATACATGCAAGTCTTCCACTCTAATAAGTAATCTATGTGTGTATTGAGCACAATAAGTGTCTATGTTACAAGGGTATTAAAGAAATCTCCAGCTACAGATTACCTTGAAACAACAGCAGAGATATTGGACCTGTTTTGCCAACAAATATCCTCTACAGAGCCTTTCATGGGGAGGTTGATGAGATTGATTTCGGAAAAAGGCAACCTTGTGACGCCTAAGGAGCAACACATGGAACTGGAGGCCTACGTCAACACACACATAAAGGACTTGAACAGGTCCAGCATGAAGGCAGGGCAGCAGGACCAAGATTGCAGTTCTAGAGCAGTTCTAGCCAGGGGAAATGCCTGGGCTAGAATCAGGTCGGATGAGTCTAGGCCAGTGGCAGGCTACCATGTGACCAGACTGGGCAGTAAACTGCAGCAGACCCAGTCAGATCTACAGACTGGTGGGTTGGCTATTACAGTCAGCTGCTTTTAGGGCTGGGACTCCAGCCTATAAACGGGAGCTATTCCATGGCTCAAACCATCCATTCGATGAGCAGATTTTGGGAACATTCCAGCCTACTTCAATGTGCCCTCCTGGAGGATACAAAGACTGCAAGGGAAGTGGCTGAGTGCAACATACAAGGAGCTCATAAGTCTTCACCATTGGCCCTCACAACAGCAAAGGAAGAAGGGATCACTGAGGGAACTTGTGCCCTGCAAAGGCTGCATTCAGAGGAGCAGGGAGGTCAAGGAAACATAACAACCAAGCAATGCCTTGGAATTGGCTGTTCATAGGAGCAGCAAGGAGGGGTGATTGCAGGGCACACATACGAGGCCCCTAGAAGAGCCCTAGTGTTTTATAAGTGCCAAGGGTAGGAGAATAGCCTTGTATGAACAGGGGTACACATCTAGTCAGCATCCACTAATACAAGGTGGTATATTGGGCATTGTGTCCACATTGGACAGACATCTACTTTGTTGGTTCTACATCTCTCTGTTGAGCACTGTCTATTTACTATCTGCACATCTATTGAAGTTGACACTAAGGTGGGACAAATTCGTTCTTAGCTTCCGAAAGGATGCAATCATGAATTCATTTGAGGAGGAGGTGATAGAGGGGAAATGAAGGGGAAAGAAAGGAAGAAGCACAGGATGCGAGGAAGGGGGAAGCAGAGAAGGCAAGAAGGCAAGGAGGGAGACGCAAGGGGATGAGGAGGCCTTGTGGAAATTTTAAAAATTAGAGGCCTATAGACCCCTTTCATAGATGAAAGGGGTCTAGTGGCCCCTAATTTTCATGAGAGCTCTAGTGGCCCCTTCATGAGAGCTCTAGTGGCCCCTAGAGCTCTCATGAAAATTAGAGGCCAATAGACCCCTTTCATCGATGAAAGGGGTCTAGTAGAGCTCTCATGAAAATTAGGGGCCACTAGACCCCTTTCATCGAGGCCCTAATTTTCATGAGAGCTCTTTCTATTTCGAGTTCCCCCATACTCCGAGCGAGACTTTCCAAGCGAAGGAGGAATCTGAGCGAATCCATCCAATTTTGAGTCGTATGACACAAATAGTTTCAAAGAATCTTCTTCCAGATTGCGGCCCCACCACTCTCAAGATTTGCAGCCAACTAATATCGTTTTTCACAGTCTACAAAAGCAACCTAAAACATCATGCCATACACAAATTGGCCCATTCAAGCAATTGTTCAAAAATAGAACTCTCACAAGTAAAATTCAGTGTGCACTATAAGGAACCATACCCAAAAACAAAATATGGCTTGATTTCAGTAAGAAACATCTTGACTTTCAAAAGGCATCCCAATGATGGGACCACAAAACCACATGACATTTAATACGAACCTACAACAACACGTCACACCTATTGGGTAATACAATGAACTATTTAATAATAGACCCATTCAGCACCACAAACTACATCGCAAATAACCACAACAGCAAAACATTGATGTGCTTAAACATTTGAAATCCAATGCACGATGCAAAGTTTAGGAGCAAATAGAAAGAAAAAACTTGCAAATGCAATACTATGTTCCAACCAATAACCGTCCACAACATCAACTCTTGCGGCACAAAGAATACTGCAAATACCTTTCACAAAAAAACCTTCATGTCTGCAATAATCTTTCACGTTAAAACCTAACACTTGCAACCAGATTTGCAAATGCATTACCACTTGTAACCAACAAACATATAAACTTCAAAAATTGCACCACAAAGAATGGCTGACCATACCCTTCACCAAAAAACATTTGAACCAAATTACATTGGCAGTAAACATCATGCAAAGAACCACAGAAGTTCTAAATGTCAAAAAGCCCTATGAGGCTATCAATGTCAAAAAGCCCATTGAAGTCACAAGCATCTTAGAATGTCGAAAAGCCCATTGAATTCACACGCATCTTAGAATGTCAAAAAGCCCATTGAGGTTGTCAATGTCAAAAAGCCCACTGAGGCTGTCAATGTCAAGAACCCCATAGCATTCCCTCTATTCTAGCACATAAAGCCCACTGAGGCTGTCAATGTCAAGAACCCCATAGCATTCCCTCTATTCTAGCACATTACATCTCCTTCCCCCAAGGGCCTGAAACAACTCCACGTTCTTTAGCGCCGCCTAGTGGATGAACTCATGAACATGTGGATCCAACCCCAACACACTCAAGAAGACATAGTACATGTGCTTTACAAGGCAAATACACCATTTTTTGGGCTTCTCTCTTCTGAAAGCCTTCACAACTGTATCGGGGCATTTCCAAAATAATTTAGCCCAAGTTCTTGAGATCCATCAATGCTGACATAGAACACATGCGATTCATTGCACAAAACTATGGCCTCTCAAAGAACTGTAGCTTCCAGGAAATGGCCCCTCTCTATGCTCTCATGAAAATCCTTAGTTAGCTTTGATCTCCATTTCATGGCCTTGCCATCTCTGAACCTAGGTTGAACACCACTCTGAAGCCTAGGTGTAGCTGACTACATGTTGGCAGATGTCGAGCCCCCAACGCCCACTGTCATAACAAAACCACTTGCTTGTAGCATCCGCATCTCTTCTTGTTGCAAGCATGTCCCCTCATCAATGGGCCAAACTCCAGGAGTAGGACCTGGCACTCCCACAATTGTCTTTTCATCAACATTCCAAGAGTGAGTATTAGAAATATTGCAAAACCAAATAAATCCCTCCGTTGTGCCTCCAAGATATCTGTGCCGCCCCCAAAAGCATGGTGCACGCAGTCCCAAAGCACTCTTACCCTCCCCTTCACAAATGTATCGTCCACATCGGCCACCTTGTCCATGCAACCTACCAAAGCAAGTCATCTTTCTGTTAGGTTCAGTTCTTTGAATCACCCACATTGTTATTGGCACCTTTCTCTTCTCCACCACAATCTCATTGCGCCCTTCATTGTGGCTAGATTGATTGTGTTGCCTGCTTGTTGTAACTGTGACATATTCTGGTCTATGACTATCCTCATCTAGTAGTTCATCAGGATTTGCAGTCTCACTGGCCTTTTCTTCCAGACACTACGCTGATAGTGACTCGTTTGCTACATACTATCTTCAGCCACACCCATATCGTGCATAGAAGCATTTGCCATATCAACCAATCTCTTTCTAGATGATGAACCAGCACCTCTATACAAGTGCTCAGCCATATCATCCATGTTTGTTCCTAGTGGAAAACACAACTTCTCTCCCTATTTGGATCATTTTTGTTTGCTCCATGAAAGTACACATTTTGTAGTGCAAGCCAATTTTGCATTTGCCTCATCTGCCATAAAGCCTCTAAACTCAGGTTTCGCAAACCCCTTGTTTTTTAACAACATCATTTAACATTTTCCAAAATTCAGCCTGGGCAAATCTATCCTCAACCCTGAACTCACATGTTGCAATGGGCAAGAGCTCACACACAAAAGGATCATACACATGTGCTGACATTGTTGGCCAGCCTAAAACTCTGTGAACATGATCAAAATGCACCCACATTTTCTCCAAGTTTTCCCCCAGTCTCATTCTGCTGACGAGGTCAACACCACTTCTTGGACCCTTTGTGGACATTTTAAATACATGGGGTTGGTTGTGTAGCCAATTGACTTGGAAACAAAACACTATGTATGAAAGGATATCTACACTTCTTTTTGAGTTCCAAGATGGCCTCAAGTCCTTTAGGTGTTAAACAGTGTGCCTTTTTAGCATGTTCTAAGCACTTCTCAATCCACTTATTACAGGACAATGGAGTGGCATACTCTAGCAACTTGACTAAATTGTCCTCACCAATCTCTGTATTCTCTTCGACTGAATCACCCATAAGCATATCTAAAATCATGTCCCTACCCACACTTGTCTCCAGCTTCTTTGGTGTTGTAAAAGGATTCATCTTCACTCTTGATACCAACATTTCCTCGATGCTATCAACATCCTCCCTGTTGGTGCCCTCTTTGTAAAAAGGATGAGGGTTATTTCTAAGATGTATTGTACATCTGGTGGTGTTCTCATGATCTTTTGGAATGCAGTAGTATATAACTGCCGGACAAGTGGAAACACATTATGGAGCTTGAGCACAATGGCAACAAGTCAAATTTCCATCCTCTTCTCTAATCAATCCCACATTACAAATACGTTTCATTATCCCTTTCCATTGACTCTCATTTTAAAGATGCATTCTAGAGAAGTACAAACATTCGAGATTTGCATGGAAGGTGCCTTGCACATCTACTGAAACGCACTACCCCATCAAAACAATCACTACTACACGTCACATAGTCAATCCATGGATGGCAGTCATGCTTTCATTCCATCCCATGCATAGAACTCTTCTTTCCACAACGAGCTAGCTCAAAAGTAGCATATCCATCATAGATCTTTGGCAACTCTTTAGCTTGCATGATATTTGCAACATTATGCAGAGCATGTTGAGATATGGTGCCATGAGCACATAATTAGAGGCTAAGGTATGGTAAGGGATTTCTAATTTTTGAGCAAAACCATCTGAGCATTTGAGCAAATTGGATCAGAATGTAGTTTTTTTGTGTCAAAGTTTATGAAAACAATCCAAGTGTATGGACCCCTTTTGTAAAGAAAGGGGTCATATTGCTTAAGAAAAGAAATGGATATCCTCATTTCTAACTAAACAAGTTTTCTAACTCTTGAAGTTCATGAAATGAGGCCATGATTATGAAACCGTTTTGTAACTGAAGGGTCCATATTGCTCAATAAAAGAAGTGGTTATCCTTGTAAACTAATAAACCACAACAACCAATAACCAAAAAACAAATCTTCAAATAAGTTTTCAACCTATGCAAATGAAAATGAAGACATGTTCAAACTTTTGTGATGTAAAATCATCCTTCAAAATGTCCTACCACAATTATCAAGTGCAGAATAATTAGCACACTATCCTTGTGGTCCAAATTACTTATGGAAAAAAGGATTTCTTATATCCAATCCAAGGTACAAAAGGAAATGTAACAAATATAGCCAAATTTTAAGTTTTTATACTCATAGTTTGGTATTTTGCTACTAGTTGTGTTGAGTTCATGTTATTTTAAATAAGTTTCCTACAAAGCGTCCTGACACAATTATCAACAAGTGGAGAAACAAACCAAAAATTTACACAAGGAGAAATGCAAAAGGCTCCAAAAACGTTGTTCTTGTGGTTCAAAATCTTCATGGAAAAAAGGATTATTATAGATATATTTTCATTTTGTATTCAACATCATGAAGGTTCAGTCTTCAAAAAAATACTATTTTTGTGGTTCAAAATCCTCATGGAAAAAGGATTATTATAATAGCCCTTCCATTTTCTGTTGACCATCATGAAAGTACAGTCTCCAAAAACTAAACTTCAAGGCATGTGGGACAATGCCTAGAATATCTCTTTTTTACTCAAGGTGGCTTGGTGAACAAACATATTATTTCTGCTATCCAATTCAAGGTATGAAAGGAAGATGTAATAAATATGTTTGCATGGAATATAGGCATCCAATTTGCATGATCGTCTAATGAAGTCTTCACAATTGCAAGAAGGAAATAGAGAAATGTCAACCTTGTATTCAATACCTTTTTGCATTGATCCTTCTGTAGAAATAATGAACTTAGCATGCTCCATGGCCTTCATGACTGTTGTGTCCTTAACAATGCATTTCATGACCAATGACCTCTGAATTCTATCTTCCATTTCTTTGGAGATTTTGTTTCACCATTTGATTGTTTTGCCATCTCGATGCCGAGGTGATCTTTGTGCAATACTATTGTTTCATCATGGGCTTGAATTGGTGAAGCACAACTTGCACCCACCATCGGTGTTGACACTCCTAATATGACAAACCCCGAGCTTGTCAACCTGGCAATCTCTACACTTGTCAAGGATGTTCTTGATTGAACCTTCCACCTTCCCGGTGATGGTCTTGGAATACCTGTAATGCTAGTTGATGGCTTGCACGTGTGAGTTACATCATTTCCACAAAACCAAATCATTTGGGAGCGCACTCCAATTGGTGTTTGAATCCTCCCAAAGAATGATGGTGCGTCGATTTTCACGATCCTTTATATTGACAAGCTTGTTACATTTTCCTCCTTGTCCAAGCCAAGCCTGGCAATGGACTTGGCTTGTTATAGGAACTCTTCGTAATGCCCAATTTGCATCATGCACTTCATATTCTTGTACACTCTTGGAATCATCATCCTCAAAACTCTCTGTTGCAAATTTAGTACTAGATTCTGGAGACATGGAGTATCTTTTCTTATTTGCATAACTGTACTCAGGGTGGTGTTTATCATCCTCACATATATTTGAAGGTATTGACTTTGGCCTTTTCCTTCGCATAGTCTTGTCATCTCCATCATTAAAACATACTTCAAATGCAACACCCATTTCCTTTGCAACATCACTTGTTAGATCAACAACTGTTTTGGCACTAATGTCAATCCGAGATTTTGAAGATCTTTTTTTTAAGGTCTCTAGACTCGGCCCACTTCCGATGAACTGGCCCTTTAAAAAAGATGTGTATCTAGAGCTTTGTAAAATTGCATTTGAGAGGTCACTAATAGAGGCATTGTAGAGACCAACATATTTGACATGGTTCAATCCAGCCCTCCAACTACCATGAATAGACTCTGCTAGATTTGTTCGAGGTATCAAGTACTTCTCGTTATCTAACATACTCTGCAAACCAAGCATTGCAGAGATATTGTAATGGCAAAATAACATTATTAACATGATAAAAAAAATTTCAAGAGAAATACAAAACCAACCTCTATAATGTAGTGGCCCCAATGGGAAATCCTAGCATGCCACCATGCAAACCAAGTTTCAAGCCGCGGCAAGTCTGAATCACTTGCATGGCCTGCATTCCACCATGCTCTTAGGCTTCTCATTTCAACTTCTGCAGCTTGCTCTGTAGAGGCATCCTTCTAGCGTCTACATCAGATTTTGAATTCCTCATGGCTGCCAACTTTTATACATGCCTTTGCATGGGAATGAAGACTTTGCTCCCAATGGAAAAGGCAAGAATGCTCTTTCCCTTCCATTAAATTGTCAGGGCCACCATTGAAAGTGGCACGTGCAGCTCTCTAGTTGGCTTGGGCCTCATCTGCCATGAACCCTTTGAATTCTACATTGTCAAACCCTTCTGAAACCATTACTTTGTTGAAAGTATCCCAAAATAGAATTTGTGCATTAGTATCTTCCACCTTGAAGTCACAAGTTGCAATTGTTTGCAACTCTTGGATAAAAGGATTATACACATGGCAAGCCATGGTAGTCCAATCTTTCATTCGCTTCACAAAGTCAAACAACACCCAACAATGACCCCGTTCTACTCCAGGTCTCATTTTATTTACCAAATCAACCAGAACCTTGGGTAGACATTTTAAATACATGACACCTACTGAATGAACTATGTTGCAATTGTCCAAGAAACACTACACTTTGGAAATAATTATATCTACAATGTCTTTTCAAGTATAAAATTCTATCTAGCCCATCTGACACATGTCGAGATTCACGTTGACCCTCCTCAATCCATCTTGATAATCTATACACAAACATAAAGTTTGTCAATATTTATTGTAATAACATCATTTAATAAACCAATGCAATAACAAATATTATGGTAATTACCTTCTTTTGTCAAGCAAAGGTTCACATTGTTTTAGCAAATCTTGTAGCTCAACATCTGACATCTTAATCCCATCTTGCACTTTCTTAGACAATAAAGTTTCCATAATAATGTCTTGGACAATTATATTTTGTATCCCTTTAGGGCATACAGCACCACCAGCACTCACCATTTCAGAAACTTTGGTTTTAATGGCATCCTTTGTTCTCCTAGTCAAACCATCTCCAACGGGATAAATATGATGGCCATGGTGTATGACTGCACGAGTAAGATTCACACCATCTCTACATTTTGGCATGCAGAGTAACATTTCCAAGATACTATGACTGTCTCTGTGGAAAGCTCTGAAATTGCTTCATGGTTTGGAACCCATTCCTTTTTCAAACAGCCAATATACAGTGTATTGTTATTGTGGTTGTCTTTCCTACCCCTTGGCTCATACCATAGTGCTATAAATGTTGCAACTTTTCCCTTGTCATCCATGCTCACGTCCACCACTTTTGCAACCCAAAACTTAACATTCTCATGCAGGGAGAATGAGGAAGATGACCGATACTTTTTGTTGCAGTGCACAAAACCTAAGCAAGAAACAGAAATGAAGCTATAATAACTGCTCTTCAAAGGTTCAATCTGTAAGTGCGAGTTCTTGCTTATATGTGTTACCTTTTTTTTTGCTTTTAAGGGTTTTGTTAACAATTCTTAATATGTTTGAAGCTATGTATTTTTTATTTTTCAGCCTTAATGAAACAACAATTATTAAAAGAAATCTCCAGGATTATTTGTACAACACAAAGACAATGTGTTCGTGTGATGAGAATGAGTACTTATCACTATTTTCTGAGGCCAATTTGAGTGTTGTCGATATGGAGAAAGCACTTAAAAGTATTCAAAAGTATGTGAATCTCAAGTATGGTTGAAAAATGATCAAGGTATGGTTAATTTAATGATTCTTAACATAAAGTTGACTTTTTAAAGTGTTCAAGTGTTTTTTGAGATTGGTCATATGATGTTTGTTTACAAAATGATCAAGGTATAGGATATGCATGTATTATGATTAAAAAATACAGTTGAGTGTGACGATTGCATGTAGTGTTTATATGTAGATTCTGTCTATTGTCAAACCAACAAATGGTGAAGATTGGTTTAATATCTTGTGGAGCCTCCCATTTGATGATAAATCATCCATTGTCACATTGGAAAAGTTGTATAACATCTCCATTGCAAAGTTTCAAAGGAGACACAACTAGCAACCCTTAGAATCTTAGGGTCAGATTCAAATTTGAGAACAAGTTATGGGATGCCAAAAGCTGTTAGAGAATTCATAAAGTGGATGGCAAAAGAGGCATGGATGGATCAGTTGCTTTGTGAATTTGAGAGGTTACTCTCTCAGGTCTTGGTTGCTAGTCAACAAGCTAGCTTTGTGCTTCCTCAAGATCCTACGTTGAGAGAGTATTTTGGGGAAATACAAGCAATGAACAGACTTGAACTTTATGAAGATTTAAAGGATTCAATGACTATTGCTACAGTTGCAATAGGACAAATGGAGATGACGAGGGCATCTCGACGATTGGTATTTAGGTAAGCAATACGTGTTTTTTCCTTTTCAATTAAAAATCCATCCTTAAGTATTTCGCTTTTGTACTAATGCTCTTATTGTATGCAGATTCTTGCAATCCTTAAAAGCTGTTGGTAAGATTGAAAAATTGTTGCCCATATGTCGAGTATGGACAAAAATTCAGGACTTAAAATTCTGTATGTACTCTCCAAACATGATAGAAAAAGAAGGGAAGCAAATGCTCTCTGAGTGGGAGAGAAAGAACTGCCCGTGGTGGCTCGATATGAAAAAAGGATGTTGCATCGAGGAGGAGGTAGAGCTATACACACAGCATAAAAAGGGAGAGATGGGTTCATCAAGCTCAAATTCAGTCCACGAGGATGATGCAGTCATTGAGGTTCAAAAAACACTTGAGAAGATGACTAAAAAGGACAAAGATTCAAGTATGGAACTAAAGAAGGGTGGTAGGCCACCAAAAAATCATGGTACTAATAATGGTAAGTTCTCTTGATCTTTTTCCAAGCTGTTATTTGTTTGTGTAACATATGTTGTTATCACTTTGTGTCTTTACATATGTGGTGTGGGTATAGATGTGCAGGTACTGCAGTCTACACCCATTTTGAAAGAATGTAAATGGAAAGATAGGTCTGTCCGCTTTTTGTACATTCCATTGATCTCTTTAACTTTGAATCAGAGTAGCACATGTGATGCTTCACATTGCAAGGTTTGGTGCTATGATTATGTCGAGTTTGGGAAGCAATTGTCTATCTCAAACTTCACACAAGCCTATATAGACATTATTGATCAAGCTCAAATTCAGTCCATGAGGATGATGCAGTCATTGAGGTTCAAAAAAAACTTGAGAAGATGACTAAAAAGGACAAGGATTCAAGTATGGAACTAAAGAAGGGTGGTAGGCCACCAAAAAATCCTGGTACTAATAATGGTAAGTTCTCTTGATCTTTTTTCAAGCTGTTATTTGTTTGTCTAACAAATGTTGTTATCACTTTGTGTCTTTACATATGTGGTGTGGGTACAGATGTGCACGTACTGCAGTCTACACCCATTTTGAAAGAATGTAAATGGAAAGATAGGTCTGTCCGCTTTTTGTACATTCCATTGATCTCTCTAACTTTGAATCAAAGTGGCACATGTGATGCTTCACATTGCAAGGTTTGGTGCTATGATTATGTCGAGTTTGGGAAGCAATTGTCTATCTCAAACTTCACACAAGCCTATATAGACATGAAGGAATACTTTGTGGATCATAAGGAATACTTCTAGCTTGGATGCATATTGTACAATCAAAGTTGGTGGTATTGATCATAAGGTGAGACAATTGTCATACAATGACCTATTGAAAGAATTTATGCTCTTGTATAATGAAATGGCTTGTACTAAGTATACGTTTAATTCTTTTCTTGTCTTTAGGTGGATGTTGTGGTTTTATGCCTTCTTCATCGGGCTGGTATGTCTTGTGTTTGTAATCCTGGAAATGCTTCATCATTATTTACCGAATTGGCATTGCTTTTCGAAGTAGTTTGTTTCATCATTATTTACCAACAAGTGAGCAGACTATAAAACATGGAGAGAGTATTCCATGGAGAGGTGCATTGGAGAAGGCTCCATGCATGATGTTATACTTCTTGGAGTTCTTGTGTCCAATTTCTGGACATGTGGTGGACTTAGGTGCTGGGACTGGTTCTATACAAAAAGCATGCGTGCATTCTGGGAGAGCATGCTTATCTATTGAGAATGATCTTGACATTTGCAATTCTATATTGCAACCATTTTTGGATGGACAGAAAGGAAAGGGAAATGTGTTAGGCAACTAAGGGACTCTAAATGATTTCGAAGATGTGGAAATGGTTGTTAATCTTCCAGATGACTAGTAAGTATGTTACTCTCGTGTTTTATCTTTTTAAACCTATTTGTTGGAGAATATTATTATCAATGAGGCATTGATATTGATTGATCTATTTTAGCTTTTTGCCTTCTTATGCAGGTGCTATGGCTGAGATGATGTGTAATGACATTGCATTCAATGCCCCCATCAAAGAGAGAAGGCATCATCGCAATATCTATGTGGATGACATCAGTAAAGAAGATTGAGTCTAGTGATTTGACATGAGTTTTTCCCTTCAAGCAATTCATTTTGCTTGTAATGCCCTAGTATTGAACATGCATAACTTTTGCGGTGTCTTGCACCTATTGAACATGCATAACTTGTGTCTTGCACCTATGTCATATCTTAATTAAGGTTTGCATGTCAAAACTATGAGTTGTGTACAAATGATCATCATGGTGAATTGAATCTTGAAGTATCTCCTTGATGCAACTAATAAATGTGTTGGCATAAATGCATGCAAATTTGCACCCTAAATTCTTCACCATGTGACTTGTAATCATTTCATCGATAAATCACTATCTATCATGATAGTATGAATGATGGATGATATAGGTGGAGGGTGTTGAAATGAAGTAGACATTAAAAGTAGTTTTGTGAATAAAGGGATCTTATAAGCCCTAAATACTATTGGAAAGAAATGTAATTAAATGTATATATCATCTTTGTGGGGTAGAAATGTATATAGTATCTTCTTGGGGTAGTTTTATGATTAAATGGTGTGTGATGTTATGATAAAATTGTCTATGAAATCACAATATCGGCCACGCTTAGAAAAATGTGCTCAGACCAAGACGCTCAAAGAAAAGACTACCCTGTATGGTATAGGAAAGAATTAAAGTAGCCATCCTAGGATGTGGACTACATGATGTGGAGATGTGGATCAAGAATATCCATAAGGAGAGATGTGGATCAGAGGATCCCACAGGTGTTGACTATTCTAAGGGCACTCTCTATATAAGAGGCATATCATGTATTGTTGAGTACACATTGCAAGATATATACATTTGCTATCTCCCTCTCATGTTTTATTTAGTGTGCTTTGAGCCTCCTTGCTCTCTTGCTTTCACATGGTATCAGAGCTCCCTTGCCTTTTTCACTAAGGCATTGAGATCCTCATGAGAGAGTGTGAGAGATTGATTGAGAGTTCTTGGGTGATTGTGAGTGCATTTCATTCTCTTCCACGTTGAGAGAAAAATTCCGTTCATGTGAGGAATTTCCATCCATTGAGTGAGAGAGAAAGGTTTTCTTGAGATCTCTTATTCATTCCGAGAGAGAAAGAGAGGTTTTTGCTAAGAGGAAGAAGAGATTTCCATTTATCATTGGTTCATCTTCTATTAGAGAGAGATTTTCGTGTGAGAGCTACTTCTGAAAAAAAGAGAGAGAGCTCAGATTTTTTCCTTCATTTCCTTTGAGAACATTGATCGAGTCTCAGATTTCTTCTTTTCTATTCTTGGTATTGCCATGGGTCTTCACTTATCTATGAAATATGAGTGAGACTACTTATCTATAAAATATGAGTGAGTCTCCAAAAGCAAAGCCATCAAAGCGAGTCTACTAAGACCTTCTGGAACATGGGCTGCTAAAGCCAACTAGCAGCTCTACAAGAAGCCTTCCTTGCACAAGGCGGCTCACAAGACAACTCCTACTATGACTGATTCACTGCACCCGCCATGAAACACAGCTTTGCCAATGTAGCTCCATAGCTGAGCCTCTTACATGAAGCAGCGCAGCTTCACCTACAACCAGCAAGCCTATATCAACGACTCCAATGACTCCACAACCCATCTCAAGCACATCTCGGGCAGCTCCAAAGCCTGCACGCGATCCTGTAGCACACCCAAAGCTCTGCCTCTAAAGCAAAAGAGCTCAATGACCTTCTTGCAGAGCCTTCATCGACATCGTAGCTCTAGGCTACCAGACCTCTACAAATAGCACAGCTACAATCAGCCCACGCACGGCTCCTCTATCCATGACAGCCATAGCTCCGAACGATGGGCATCCAATTATGACCTGCAACAACACGGATGACAACAACTTACAACAAAGCAAGCATAGGCGGCTCCCTCCAACAAAGGCACTCGACTCCCCTCCAATGTGATGGTCAACACGAAGGTAGCCGTAGCCATCAAAAACAGTCTCCGTGATGCGAAATTTGTAGAAGCAAGTAACACAAGACTGTCATCACTCACAGAGATGGCCTCTAGAATCTCCTTATGGCTTCATCTGAAGGAGGTCACAACAAAGAAACAACCAGTCATAGTGCTAAGCCTTGAGGACTCAAGAGCAATGACGCTAAAACGGTGGCCCAAGCGAGCTCTGCAGCCACCGCGATCCCCCTCTTTTGCACAAAGCCACACCAAAAATTTCTCGTTTTGTCACTGTCACCTCCTCTCAGAAATTCCAAAGGTCCTCCAAGGTTCCCATTGACTGACACGTGTCAAGATTGGATGTGACAATGGTTAGGTTTGTTTAAACTTTGGGTTAACTCATTTGGTAAATAGTTTGCCATGTGGCAGATAAGACCTGACTCTAGTAAGGTCAAACATAGCCATGGTTAGGTTATGGGGCTAGTTAAAAGTGCCACATCACCAAGTGCCACCTAAGCACACAAGATTCTTCTTAAGCACAGGTGTGTCTGTAGCATGTGAATAGCCTCTACCACATCATCCATTGCCCCTCTTCTTCACAAAAACTTCGGCAAGCCATAACTTCCAATCTAGGAAAAATTTGCACATACTCCAAAAAGAAAAAATGATCGCCTTTTTGAGCTCTACGCGCTTGTCAAGTCAGAATAATTGTTAGCAATTAGACACTGCCATTGAAGCAAAACGAAGCTCATGGTAAGACCTTTGCGACAAATGGGAAACCAACACATGCCAAAAGCAGAAGTGTATGAGATGATCATAGCATAGAACATGGCCTCCACACATAAAACATTAAGGTACATGGAAGAACAAAGCATCATGCATCAAGCTACATCAAGCATAGAAGCAATCGCCATCGATATCAAGCATTGAGAAGCAAAAGCCTTGCCACCTTCAGCCCACACATTTGTAAAACAAACCTGACCACCTGAGAGTAGCGATGAAAGTACCCAGGGGAGGATGTGATCTTGTAAAAGCCACACTTGACCACCTTATGGAGCAATGTATGCACTAAGGGGAGGTGATGGATTTGTAACTCACATATGAACACCTTGCAGTAGCCAATGGATCATGGCACCAAGCGGAGGTGTTGAGATATGATGCCATGAGCATATAACTAGAGGCTAAGGTATGGTATAGGAAAGAATTAAAGTAGCCACACTAGGATGTGGACTACATGATGTGGAGATGTGGATCAAGAATATCCACAAGGAGAGATGTGGCCCACAGGTGTTAAATATTCTAGGGACACTCTCTATATAAGAGGCCTATCATGTATTGTTGAGTACACATTGCAAGATATATACATTTGCTATCTCCCTCTCATGTCTTGTTCAGTGTGCTTTGAGCCTCCTTGATCTCTTGCTTTCATAGAGTAGTATGCAAACTAGTGCTCTCAAAGGAAGCCAAGGAATCAACTCAAGAACACTAGTGCAAGACTTACTATTCTTATTATCGTTCTCGTCCACATCTATATGCACTCTAGAGGTAGATTCATCTTTCAAAACTTAGTAGCTCTTGTGGAATTTGGGATCCATATGGTAGTCTTTCTTTCCATTGTGTAGCAGAACTGGTTTGAGCTTTATACCTTCAACATCTAGTCCCAAATGTGTTAGAGTCACAGGAAAATCTTGCAACTCAAATCATTTGCACAAGGTGTTAAGAGAAATCTCTGTCGTGTCCTCCTTGGAAACCAAGATCATCTTTTGTTGAACTTCAGGACCGAAAATAGTAATCTTTCTACTCATCTTGTCAGCTAAAGTGATCACAACATAAGTAGGTGAAGCTGGAGGAGCAGAGAACATAGTAGAAGTGAAGAAGCATCTAAAGTGATCATTGTAAGAAGGAGCTGGGGGAGCAAAGAACACAGTAGAAGTGGGGCAAGAGCAAAATGTGTTGCAAGAAGAAGCTGGTAAAAGGAAGTGAAGCTTGTCATAGATAGGTCTCATGAAAAGCAACTGGCCAAAGGTAGCTCTCATGACACAAAAATGCCGATAACTCACCAACTCCAGAGAATGATGTTAATTCGGATGATGGCCTTGAATAGTTACTTAGCCCACCATTCCAAAAAATAGCCTGACAACCACTGTTAGATATGCTTAATGCCCCACCCTCCTAGTAACCACCAGTGTAAGGCCCCCATATGAAGAGAAGCCATGTGTGAGCCCGGGACACTGGATGGATCATGACTTGCATGTGAGATGAGATCTATTAATGAGACCGTTGATGGTAGAAAGGTGATTGTGTGGGAGCCCCTTACTCTTGTTGGGCTCTGGGGGCCCCCCTGGTGGGGGTTCACAGGCGCGAGAGCCCTTGAGGTGATGGTATAGGGAATATTCCCTATCGTAACCTCCAATCTAGGAAGAATTTGCACATGCTCCAAAAAGGAAAAGGAACTCTACGCGCTTGTCATGTTAGAATAATTGTTAGCAATTAGACACTACCATTGAAGTCAAATGAAGCTCATGGTAAGACCTTTGGGACAAATGGGAAACCAACACATGCCAAAAGCAGAAGTGTATGAGATGATAATAGCACAGAACATGGCATCCACACATAAATCATTAAGGCACATGGAAGAACAAAGCATCATGCATTAAGCTACATCAAGCATAGAAGCAATTGCCATCGACATCAAGCATGGCCCCCATATGAGCAGAAGCCATGTGTGAGCCCGGGACACTGGATGGATCCTGACTTGCATGTCAGATGAGGTCTATTAATGAGACCGTTGATGGTGGAAAGGTGATTGTGTGGGAACCCCTTATTTTGCTAGGCTTTGGGGGCCCCCTTGGTGGGGGTTCGAGGGCGCAAGAGCCCTTGAGGCGACGGTATAGGAAATATTCCCTGAATATTCCATGGATGACTAGTCAGTTCCATCGAGTAGGTTGACTAGTTAGCTTCACCGACTAGGTTGACTGGGCAGTTGCACCAAGTACGTTGATCTCACTACCACCCTCATAGCTAAAAAGAGGTGACCTCCCCAGTTCCATAAGTTTAATAAGTTAAATAGGTCTAAAAGCTATAAAATTTTTCATTATGAACATAATTAAAAATACCTTTATAATTTTGAGATCAGATGTCAAATCAAACAATAAAGTTTGCAAATCTACCATTGTAAAGATTTCCCTCAAATGTTGATTCTTTGATGACTATATTGTGAAATGAATTTCAAAGCTCGTGGCATAGTGAGACTCCCCAAATAGTACATGCATAGGTTGAGGGGGGGCCCTAACCCTGGAAACCCTAATCTCTCCACTACTTATTCTCCATCCTTTCTCATTTGCCATTTTCCACAACCTCCTCCACAAGTTTCCTCTCTGTTGCTAGTTCTCTCTATTGTTGCGAAGATGTCTTCTTCCATGCCCAAAATTTCTTCCATGCCTGAGTTATACTAGAGCGACATGGAGGTAGGCTTCATCCCTTCTCTGGGTTCTTTCCTAAGCTCTCATTTCTTTTATAGCTCTCGTTTCTTGCGAGGCATTTCAACCCTAGGAATCAACTCAATGAGAGGCTGAAATGCCCCATGTCTGGAGAAAAACTATGCTCTAGAGGCATTTTAGCCCCAGGCTTCAGCATAGCTAGGGACTAAAACTCTCACCTTAGATGAGGCAAAAAAAAAAGCCCCAAGAGAGGGTGTGTTGACGTGCCCTCTCTAGGGGGCCTTTTTTTACTTGAGTTAGTGTGATTTCAGCGACTGGCTAGTCTCTTGCTTGGGGCTGAAATGCCTCAGGTAGAGGCAAAAAAAATGCCCCCAGAGAGGGCGCATCGACGCGCCAACTCTAGGGGCATTCTTTTGGCCTCTGCCTGAGGCATTTCATCCCCAGGCATCAGCTCAACCAAGCCTAGATGACAGAAAAAAGGCCCTCAGAGAGGGTGTGTTAATGTGCCCTCTCTTGGGGCCTTGAAATGCCCCCAGTGAGGGTGTGTCGACGTACCCTCTCTGGGGGTATTTTTTTGCCTCTACCTGAGGCATTTCAATCCCACTCGTCAACTTTACCTCTCTTGGGGCATTTTTTGAACCACAGCCAAGGTCATTTCAACCACTATTTGAGATGATGCCTGGGGTTGAAATCGACGCGCCCTCTTTAGGGGCGTTCTTTTTGCCTTTGCTTGAGGCGTTTCAGCCCCAGGCATCAGCTCAGCCAGGTTCATGACTTTTTGAAGTTGAAGTTCATGAATCTTTTTTTAAAAAGATTGGAACTTTTTTGCATTACTATTTTAGTACCTACATTTATGTTTCAAGCCATTGTTTGTATTTTGTTTGTTTTACATTTTGTAGAAATGTTGATCGATCAAATGCGGTCCTAGCAAGCCTGCGAGGCGAGGAGGTAGAGGAAAGGGGAGAGAAAATGATGAGCCTCTTGAGGTCATTCCCCCCATTCCTGATGTTCATTCAATGGGAGTAGTGGATATGGGAGACATGAGCTAAGAGCTTGGAGAGGGCTCTAGAGCATGGCATGATCCTAACCATGCACTTGCTTTTGAAGAGTTACAGATTGTGCCATACATAGTTTAGCATGAGAGCATCCCTCCTGGAGGAGGGGATTCTATGTCTATTCACTTTATCTAGATAGGGGGGAGGATATTCTCCAAAAGATAAAAATATTTTCTTGTCTTCAGTGTCCTCTAGTTCCTTTGTGTAGGCTTATCCCTTATGCCAAAATGAGAGGGCTAAGGGATGATGTGTCTAGGTTGAAAGCCGCCTTTGATAGAGATGGTTATGCACAAGAGAAGGGGGCTTTTATTTTTTCTCTTTGGACCTCTAGGAGAGATGTATGCAATTTTGATGAGGCTGTCATGCAAGAATGTGACCCTATATGGGTTTCCATTAATGCAGAGTTCGAGGCAGAGCATGCTGAGTAGCCTGCATGGTAGCTTATGTCTAAGAAAATGTTTTACATTTGGGAGGGCAACCACAAGACCGTTGCATGGCAAGCAGCAATCAAAGAACGGTTTTCACAGTACAATTAAGGTAGCCTAAACCTCTTTTGATAGGGTCAGCTTGACCAGATACTCATGAAGAAGGGCCATCGGCCCTGATTAGCAAAAAAGCTAGCATGAATGCATAGTCCCTTCCAGGGACAAAAGGAGGCAATCTTATGAAAGTGTTACTAGATGACAGTATATATCGCATTTGGCTAGGTGTTGCATTGTCAAATGTGAACACAGAAAAGGCACCCACTAATTATATAAAGATATTTGTGCAGTATTGGAGTCGTATCCATAGAGGAAGATGTAGTGATGCAGTACGATATGCTAAATTTATGTGGACGACCTTGTCATAATAGGGAACCATCAAGAGAAGATCTTGCAAACGAAGCATTTTCTAGCTGAAGTATGCTGGAGAGATACTGAAGGCATTTGGCATGGCTGAGTGCAAGATGGTTGGTACCCCTATGGAGGTTGACGTGAAGCTCTTAAACGAGGATTCATCACCACTGATGGATGAAGCAAAGTACAGAAGGCTTGTGGGCAGCTTGATCTACCTGTGCAACACATGGTCGGACATCAGTTTTGTGACTGGTGTACTAAGCAGGTTTTCCAATAAGCCCTGGGAGAACCATTGGAGGGCAGGGATGTGGGTGCTGAAATAAATCAAAGGCACACTTGATTATGGCATCACCTATACCAAGGGCAAATCTTGACCAGATTCTGTGGCTCGGATTGGGCAGGAGACGTGGATAGTAGGAGATCAGTGACAAGGTATTGTTTCTCACTTGGATTTGGATTTGTGTCATGGGTCAGCAAGAAGCAACCCACAGTTGCTCTTTCTTCTACCGAGGCCGAGTACAAATCTACATGCTTTGCTTCTTGCGAGGCAATGTGGTTGAGGAGGATTTTGAGGGACATGGGTGCAGTGCAGAACAAGCCTATGCAGTTATCATGTGACAATTAGAGTTGCATGGTGATTGCAAAGAACTGGGTGTTCCATGCTCGCACAAAACACATTGAGATTCAATATCACTTTGTACGCGAGCTCATCATGGATGGAGAGGTTGACTTGGTTTACTGTCTGACTACAGAGAATGCTATGGACATCTTCACGAAGGCTCTTGGAAGAGACTTGCTGGAGAGGCATCTTCATTGACTTGGCATTGGGCCGAAAAAGTAAGTTCACTTGTGGGTGGACATTGAGGGGGGGTGTTAGATATCAATGCTCCACTCTCGTGTAACTACGCGGGAACCAGCTAACTCTACTTGTAAACCCCCCATATGAGGAGAAGGCATTTGAGTAGCTTAGTTATCCGGTAGGTTCTGGTTTGGACACCAGATGGGAGCCATGTGTGGATGGCTAGATGGCTTCAGATAGAGTTGGCACACTGCCAGCTAGGCTACATGCAAGTGTGGGAAGGCATCCCTTGACTGACCGCATTGAGGGTAGATAGAGCATTTCCCGAGGCAGCCCACTCTTGGGTGGTGGGTCCCATTTGGAGTCTCAGATGATCCCAGATGGCTCTGGGCTGTAGGTTAGTTGCTCTGTTTTGTGCACCGGTTCTATCGTATGGTCGGTGACCTATTTCGGGACTGACCCCCAATTGACTATTTTGGGCAGACTGGGTTGGTCACCCAATTGAGCCTAACCGACTACGACTAGTGGCTATATAAGAGCAAGCTCGTGAAGCCCATTTCATCACTAGCTATAGCAAATTTGATTCCTTAGCATCCAGCCTCCATCTTCTACTGTTTTCGGCATGCCATCGGAGCTTCTTTCACAGGAGCGCACGGCTGGGAGGCAGCGCCATCTATTGTATTAGTTCTATAGTAATCAAATTTTTGATTCTCCATACTATCTTGTTTTCTTACACTTCTCAAAGAAAAAAAGGATAGAAGAAAAGCAGCATCATTGGGGCAGAAGAGGGTCAGCCCAAGGGTACATCATGCTTCTGCACCTAAGCTATGGATGAGGTTAAGGAATGTGTTGTAGTTCTTGGCCTGGGAGATGATCAAACTAATGTTCATGGGGGTAAAAGTAGGAGCATACGGCTCCAAAGGCAACCTACAATGACTCCTCCATTGCCAAGCCAGCCGCTAGACAACCAACAAATTGCCTTAGCCCACCTCCAAACAAAGAGCTCGTCAATGCCATCTCTGTAAAAGCTGCTTCATATGCCAACTAGATAGCACAAGCAAACTTCTCCATCTGGCGAGATGGACCATCAACAAAAATCTCCATCGATGAAGAGACATCACCCACCTCAAAAATTCCAAAGGTCTCCAAAGGTTCCCCACAATTGACACGTGGTAGATAGGAACCTACTGGGTGACAAAATATGAAGAGGGGAGAGGAGAAGAGTGGAGATGAGGAGAGAGGGCACAGCTAGAGAGCACACCACAAATGACTAACTGTACACTAGAATTAGTTGAAAAAATAGAATATATACGAACCCTTTTAGGGTTAGGGTTAGGGGATCTAACGCTTTCCTTTATAGCACTCTATAAGGTTAGTGCTATGCACATATGATCACGTGATGGTGCTATGCACACATGATCACATGATGTTGAGCGTGAACTCTCAACACCTTCCCTCAAGATCAACATCATGAAGTAGGCCTTCCCTCAAGATGATGATCTTGGGGAATCGAAGAAGGACTGAGCATTACATTCCATCACACCCCTTTAATGGGAATGTCCTCCCTCTGCATCAAACCAAGAGCTAGTCGGTGTTTCTCGAATAGCTCTTTATCGAGTGGTTTGGTAAAGATGTCTGTAACATTTTCTTTGCTATTACAATGCTGCAATGTGATGTCACCAAGTAACACTCTTTCTCTGATGAAGTGCTCTCTGACATCAATGTGCTTTGTCCTGGAGTGATATACTGGATTTTTGGCCAATGCTTGAGCCGATTGATTATCACAGTATATTGTTGTTGGCTTTGACTCATCAAAGTAATCTGTTTCTGACAATAGTCTTCTGAGCCATATAGCCTCACATGCACCTGTAGTGAGTGCTCTATATTCTGCTTCAGTCGAAGACAAAGAAACAGTTGGCTGTTTGTTTGACAACCATGATATAGCACCTTGACCAAGGAAAAATGCATATCCCTGTGTCGATCTCCTGGTCTCATGATCTCCAGCATAGTCACTGTCATAGTATCCATGCAACCGTGGATGACTTCCTCTGTATTCTATCCCAAATTGTCTTGTACCTCTGATGTATCTCAAGACTCTTTTGGCTGCATTCTAGTGAGACTGTTTTGGATTTGCCATAAACTGTGCTAGTGAGCTTACTGCATAACAAATATCTAGCCGTGTGATTGTCAGATATATAAGAGATCCAATGAGTTGCTTGTAGTATCTGTCATTGACTGTAGGCTTTTCTGAATCTTTAGTAAGTTTCAAACTCTGTTCCATGGGAGTGGCTGCAATCTTGCAATCTGCCATATGAAACTTCTTCAGGAGACTGTCAACATATTTGAGCTGACTCATGAATGTGCTATCTGAATCTCTCCAGAACTCAATTCCAAGACAATAGTGCATAAGTCCAAGATCTTTCATGTCGAACTCTGCAGATAAGTCTTGTTTTAATTGTCTAATGAAGCTATCCTTGCTTCCTGTCACAATGAGATCATCTACGTACAAAAGTGCAATAGTAATATCTTCCCCTTGAACTTTGTAGTAGAGAGTATGATCTGCATTGGATTTCATGTATCCCAGATCAGCAAAATACTTGTCAATTCTGCTGTACCAACTTCTGGGTGCTTGCCGTAGAGACTTTCCTTGAGATGGCAAACCTTGTTCTCTTTTCCTGGTTCAACATAACCGGCTAGTTGTTGCATGCAGACTTCCTCGTCTAGATAACCATTGAGAAATGCATTCTTGACATCGAGCTGATACACATTCCATTTACTGAGTGTCGCTAGTGATATCAAGAACCGTATGGAATCCATCTTTGCTACTGGAGCATAAGTCTCATCATAATCTTGGCCATATTGTTGTGCAAATCCTTTTGCAACTAATCTGGCTTTGTATCTCTGAATACTGCCATCTGGATTGTACTTCACTTTGTATACCCATTTGTTGGCTATGGCCTTCTTTCCTGGTGGAAGGTCGCATAATTCCCAAGTGTTATTTTTATACAAAGCATCCATTTCTTCATTCATAGCAGTTTGCCATTCTGGCTTATCTACTGCGTCTTCAAAGTACACTGGCTCTTCTGTAGCCATGATGGTAGTCATAAGAGCATAGTTGGTGGTTTCCACCTGAATTGCTTTGCCTTTCTGAGCATATGTCAATCTGGCTGGTGGTCTGCTTTCCCTAGTAGACCGTCTGAGCTGCTGTGGCACTGATTGGGGTGTTGCTGGCAATTCTTGCTCTTCGTCATCAACCTGTTCTGTAGATGACTGTGAAGTCGATGCTTCTATCTCCTGTGTAGGTGAGGTTTTCCATTCTGATTCCTCATCGAAGATTACATCTCTGGAGATAATGACTTTGCGGTTGATGGGATCATACAATTTGTATGCTTTACTTTCTTCATTGTAGCCAACCATGATGCATTTGCGTGACTTCGCATCCAATTTCCTGCGATGATCATCATGTATGTGGGCATATGCTATGCAACCAAATATGTGGAGATGCCCAATGCGTGGCTTGTGTCCAGTGAATGCTTCATAAGGAGTCATACCTTGTATCGGTTCGGTAGGAAGCCGATTAAGCAAGTAGTTAGCTGTAGCTATTGCTTCTGCCCAATACTGATTCGGAAGATGCTTTTCACTAAGCATTGCTCTAGCACTGTCTGTAAAGTCCCATTCTTCCTTTCAGCTATTGCATTTTACTGAGGAGTATCTGCACATGTGAATTGTCTTCGAATGCCGTGAGTTTTGCAAAAGTTGATGAAGGCTGAAGACATGTATTCACCTCCTCTGTCTGATCTCATGACCTTGATCTTTCTGCCTGTTTGGTTTTCTACCATGGCTTTGAATTCTCGAAATCTGGCAAACACTTCAGATTTCTCTTTCAGAAAATAGACCCAACAATATCTGCTGTAGTCGTCGATGAAGGTCAAGTAATAAAGTGAACCATTGATGCTGCGGGTCTGGGCATAACCCCATACATATGTATGAATTAAATCAAGAATACCTCGTGCACGAGAGGTACTTCTGACAAAGTTGGTTCGCTTTTGTTTGCCGAAGCAGCATGCTTCACAAACTTTTCCAAGAAATTGTAGCTTTGGAATCCCAATTGCCATATTTTGATTCCTGAGATCTAACAAGTACTTGAAGTTGACATGACCATATCTCTTGTGCCATTTTGCAGATAGTGGCATCTGTTGCATTTGAGCTGACATGGCATGCTTATCTGGTACTGTAGCTAGCATCCTGTATAAGCGTCCTTCCTTGACACCTTTTGCTACTAGCTGGCCTCTTTTGGATTTGTCTCTGATAGTGCATTCATCACCGTCGAAGATGACTTTGTAGTTGTGTTCCGTCATTTGACCTACTGACAAAAGGTTCTTGCTGAGCTTCGGAACATAGAGCACATCTTTGACTAATCCTTTTGTACCAGTGAAATTGTTCATAGGGATAACACCTGTCCCTTGAACCGGATTCGGTGTATTGTCTGCTGTGTAGATGACATTCTTTTGACCTTCTAATGGCTTCATTTCTGTGAACCATTCCTGATGATTTGTCATATGAGATGATGCACCGCTGTCGATGTACCAAGGATCCTGTTCCACTTGGTCGACTTGATAGCTGAAATCCTCGTTGGGATTGAAATCAGTGTCTAGGTGCATTGTATCAGTCTGATGCAATTCCTCACTTGCAAGAAACATATTTCCATGTTCATTTGCAAAATGACTGTGACTAGAATGTCCACCACGATGATTTCCTCTTCCTCGGGAATTCCCTCGATTACTGCTGGATTGACCGCCTTGGTCATACTGCTTCTTGCGGCAATCTCTTTCATAGTGTCCAAACTTGTGACAATAGTTGCATTGAATGTTTGACACATTGGTGGATGCATTCCCTCGTCCTTGGAATCTTCCTCGGTTGGAATTATTTCCTCTTTGCTGATTTTGATGTTGCTGAGGATGCTGCTGATGCTGATGCTGATTCTGACTTTGATTTTGTTGATGATGATGACCACTTTTCTGATATGATCTACCTCTGTTTCTGCCTTTGCCTCTGCTTCTGTCTAAAGCGGTGAATGCCTGATCATTAGAATGACCTTTACGTGCTTGAATGGCCTGAGTCCTGAGTTCTTCACCAAGTAGAACTGACTGAAGTTCTTCTAGTGTTGGAATTTGCCGTTGGATGGCAATACTCTGGACTAGATTCTCATATCCTTCTCCTAGTCCATTCAGGATTACTTGAACCATTTCTGTGGGATTCATAGTCTCTCCTGCTGCTGCAAGTTGATTGTTGTAGTCTTTGATGCGGAGTACATAAGCATGACCGGTTTCACTGCTGTTGCGGAAACTCTGGTTGATCTGGTTTCTCAGGGTGAGAATCCTGGATGTGTTCTTGGACTCGTAGAGAGCTGCGAACATATCCCATGCTTCTTTTGATGTCTTGACTGTGTTGAGCTGTCCTAGCATGACATCTTGCACATTCTGCTTGATCAGGTGATAGGCATACTTGTCTTTCTTATCCCATTCTGCTTGAGCTCGGGCAATGGCAGGATCTGCTACTGGTGCGGAAACTATTTGTGTAGATGTAGATCCCGTTGCTGGTGCTGTGACAACAGATGGAGTAGAGCTACTGGTGGCTGGATCGGCCAATGGTCTAGGTATGGATCCATCGACATACTCCCATTTGTCCTGAAGCACAAGAATGGTCTCCATTCGGTATTTCCATGTACCGTAATTGGAGTTGTCTAACTTAGCAGATGCCTCCAGATTCAGGTTGCTAGTCGACATGGTGCAAACAATGTACTCAAAAGTGTCTTGAAAAACTCTGTATGAATCAACTGCAAATACACTGAAGATGCCAAGTGAAATCTCTGTACCGTCGGTGAAGATAGAACTGCAGTAAATAAGATCTGACCTGTGTTACAAGGCTTGTGGCAATGATGCCGGGAATAGCCAAGAGGCTTTACAAGGCTGAAAAAATGATGTGCACGATGCCGTGAGATAGCCAAATAGGCTTTACAATGGTGGCATGTGTGTGTGAAATCAAGTGCTATCTGCCCATTGAATCAATCTGCAATGCCTCTGAACTCTGAAGTCTGCTCACTGAACTGATGAACGTAAGGTTTCAGGTAATGTAATGATGTGAAATCGGATGTGAGCGTATGGACTGACTCCGAGTAGGTACTAGTCGAGAATTTCGGGCATGGCTTAGATTGGCAACTTGGGGAATTCAAAGCGTCCCCTCTATGGCAATCTAGTCTACTCTGATCTAGATCTAAACCAACCGTCGATCGATGAAAGAGCAGCAAATAATTCCTTTTCCTTTGTTCTTTTTAAGTGCTGGGTCAGATGCGTCGATGTAGAGGCAAATGTGCGTGAAGGAAGTGGTTTTGTCGGCGAAGGTCAAATGTGAGTGTAACTTGCGCCAAAATGTGCACGTGATGTAACGAGCGCGTAGAGCACGAAAAATCGAGCGACTTTCCTTTTTGGAGCACCCTCAAATTCTTCCTGGATCAAGAGATATGACTTGATCTAGGTGGAGGGGCAAAAGGAGTGCAAATGGTGCTCAATGATGATGTGTCACTGTGAGTCACATGCAGTGATGATGTGGCACTGTGCTTAGCAAGAGGTGTGCCAGTGAAGCTCTGTGCTGAGGTGGCAGGAGTGTGCACATGCAGTGTGTGCACAGTGTGCCTGGCAAGGGACTGTGCCTGCAGAGGGTCAGTGCTGACTGGACGCTGACTGGACTGCTGAGGTGGCACAGATGATGTCAGCAGGGTGACGTGGCACTGATGACGTGGCACTGATGATGTGGCCTGATGACATGGCTTGATGATGTGGTAGTGCTGATGTGGCAGTGCTGACGTGGCAGATGATGTGGCAGTGCTGACGTGGCAGATGATGTGGCAGTACTGACGTGGCAGATGACATGGCAGTGCTGACGTGGCAGTGTTGACGTGGCAGATGATGTGGCAGTGCTGATGTGGCAGATGACGTGGCAGATGATGTGGCAGTGGGTAGGATAAGGTTACCACGTGGCACAAATTTGGCCAGCCAAACCTAGCCCAAGTAAACTTGAGTGTACCAACCTAGCATGGTTATCTGAACCTAAACGTAGTTATATGTTATCCACCACGTGTCGATTTCTGGAGGACCGGAATCTACTCGAGGTTTCGTCAAAGGTTCCGATTCCGTCGCGGAGGAGCACGTTGTCGTTCGCAGTGTTTTTCACCATCCGTGCCCTGCTCGTTGATTGGCGCAGAGAAGAAGGGGCTGAGCCGTTTAGAGCCGATATTGTGGGTTGCTTGCTGCTCTGGGAGCTTGATGTTGTAGAAGGCCGCGTTGAGTGCACTGTCGAAGGCGCTGTTGTGAGAGGCTAGAGGTGCACGGCGGGGCTGCAGGCGCTGGCATTTTTTAGGAGAGGCGTGAGCTTTGCCGTAGGAGGTGTAGGAGCCATGGAGGAGCCGCGTAGGCTTGGAGACAGCTATTCGAGGCGTGAGGCTAGCGGCGGCCGATCGACGGAGAAGATGACGATGGAGGTGGCCCGTGATACAAGAGGCTTAGAGCCTTAGAGCTCTGTTGTAAACCGTGTTGTTCCTGTGGCCGTGATAAACCACACCCGGACTGAGAGCTCCGAGCCTCAAGCCGATCGCCCACGCTGCCACGCCTAGAAGGTATGCTGTGGTCTGGAGACCTACGTGGATGTAGAACCATCTGGAATCCAGGGAGGGGCATTGACGAAGGTACCGAGCCGCCATAGCTCCCACGATGAGAAGAACACCCCAAGAAACGGCAGCGAGAATACCGTGGAGATTCTTGAGCTTCTGATGAGGAGCTTGGAATGCAGTAACTGAACCTGTCGTCAGGTCGACTGTTCGCATGCCATTCCTTTGGCCGGTGTTGTGAGGAGCAGCTTTTGTCGTTGAAGGAATCGAGCTTTGTTGGAAAGCTGTGCCATAGAAGAACGTGAACTTCTCACAAAGAACCACATAACTCCGAGAACAAACTTACACAGACCTTACAAACTCTTGAAATGTCTCTCTTTCATACAACCTCACAACGGAAGAGATGTATCTCAGATCTCTCTTTCTCTCGATGAACTAAGAATTCCTTCAATAGAATGAACAGAAATCTCTCAATCTCTCATGAAGAAATCACACATAGAATGGACGGAAATATCTCACCAAAAGGACGGAATTTTCTCTCAATGGAAGTGAAGGGAAGGATCTCACAATCACTCAAGAGAACTCTCAATCTCACAATCTCTCTCACACTCTCAAGAAACTCAATGTCTCAGCGGAAAGACAAGCAAGCTCTGATACCATGACAAAATATGAAGAGGGGAGAGGAGAAGAGTGGAGATGAGGAGAGAGGGCACAGCTAGAGAGCACACCACAAATGACTAACTGTACACTAGAATTAGTTGAAAAAATAGAATATATACAAACCCTTTTAGGGTTAGGGTTAGGGGATCTAACCCTTTCCTTTATAGCACTCTATAAGGTTAGTGCTATGCACATATGATCACGTGATGGTGCTATGCACACATGATCACATGATGTTGAGCGTGAACTCTCAACACTGGGTTAGGTCCACTTTTGGCTTAATCTAGTAAAGAAAATAATATTTCTAAGAAAACGGAGAGAAATTCTTACAAGTTCATCCTCTACAAGGTGGATAACAAAGCAATCTCAGTAACACGTGTAGGATCAATGACCGTGTAGAGGACTTTGTAATGCTTCTTCACCCTCTTTCATCTCTCTCCTCCTCCATTTTCATTCATCTTGCTCTCCCCATATGAATTTTACTTTCACTTTCTTTTTTCTCTCCCAATTTACTCATGTGGTCTTTCCCCTTTACATGTTATTGGAAAATTTTATTATGTCGTTAATTTCTATTACTTTACATACTTTTTTTTAGTACAAGGTTAGGCACCTCCATATGTGACACTAGGCAAGGGGGTGTGGACTCGAGAAGTATGTTTATTAACTAGATCTTTTTGGGGTTGGTCACCAACAATGATCAAGTCATATAAATAAGGTATCATGATCGTTCTCTTGTTCCCCTTTGTAAAGAGATACATGGTGGCATTCAAGGGACTATGAGAGAGACTGATCCTCAAGAAGTTTTCATCGATGTTCTAGTCCCAAGTGATCCAAATGACACAAGACAGTCTCTGTGATGCGAAATTTGTAGAAGCAGGTAACACAAGACTATCATTGCTCCCAGAGATGGCATCTAGAGTCTCCTTACAGCTTCACCTAAAGGAGGTCACCACAACGAAAAGACCAGCCAAAGTGCTAAGCCTCGAGGACTCAAGAGCAATGACGCTAAAACGGTGGCCCAAGCGAGCCCTGTAGCCACCGCAAACCCCCTCTTTCGCACAAAGCTACACCAAAAATTCCTTGTTTTGTTAGCATTGCCTCCTCTCAGAAATTCCAAAGGTCCTCCAAGGTTCCCATTGACTGACATGTGTCAAGATTGGATGTGACAATGGTTAGGTTTGTTTAAACTTTGGGTTAACCAATTTGGTTAAAAGTTTTCCACGTGGCAGATAAGACCTGACTCTAGTAAGGTTAAACATGGCATTGTTAGGTTATGGGGTTAATTAAAAGTGCCACATCACCAAGTGCCACCTAAGCACACAAGATTCTTGTTAAGCACAGGTGTGTTTGTAGCATGTGAATAGCCTTTGCCACATCATCAATTGCCCTTCTTCACCACAGAAACATCGGCAAGCCGTAACCTCCAATCTAGGAAGAATTTGCACATGCTCCAAAAAGGAAAAGTGATCGCCTTTTTGACCTCTACGTGCTTGTCAAGTCAGAATAATTGTTAGCAATTAGACACCACCATTGAAGCAAAATGAAGCTCATGGTAAGACCTTTGCGACAAATGGGAAACCAACACATGCCAAAAGTAGAAGTGTATGAGATGATCATAGCATAGAACATGGCCTCCACACATAAAGCATTAAGGCACATGAAAGAACAAAGCATGATGCATCAAGCTACATCAAGCATAGAAGCGATCGCCATTGACATCAAGCATTGAGAAGCAAAAACCTTGCCACCTTCAGCCCACATGTTTGTAAAACAAACCTGACCACATGAGAGTAGCTATGAAAGCACCCAGGGGAGGATTTAATCTTGTAAAAGCCACACTTGACAAGCTTATGGAGCAATGTATTCACTAAGGGCAGGTGATGGATTTGTAACTCACATTTGAACACCTTGTAGTAGCCAATGGATCATGATACCAAGGGGAGATGTTGAGATATGGTGCCATGAGCACATAATTAGAGGCTAAGGTATGGTATTGGAAAGAATTAAAGTAGCCACCCTAGGATGTGGACTACATGATGTGGAGATCTGGATCAAGAATATCCATAAGAAGAGATGTGGATCAGAGGATCCCACAGGTGTTGACTATTCTAAGGACACTTTCTATATAAGAGGCCTATCATGTATTGTTGCATACACATTGCAAGATATATACATTTGCTATCTCCCTTAGGATCCCACAGGTGTTGACTATTCTAAGGTCACCCTTATTGTCATCCTCGTCTACATCTATATACACTCGAATCCATATGGTAGTCTCTCTCTCCATTGTGTAGTAGAACTGGTTTGAGCTTTATACCTTCAACATCTAGTCCCAAAGGCTTTAGAGTCACAGGAAAATCTTGCAAGTCAAATCATTTGCACAAGGTGTCAAGAGAAATCTCTATCATGTCCTTGAAAACCAAGATCATCTTTTGTTGAACTTCAGGACCGAAAATAGTAATCTTCCTACTCATCTTGTCAGTTAAGGTGATCACAACAGAAGTAGGTGGAGCTGGAGGAGCAGAGAACATAGTAGAAGTGAAGGAGCATCTAAAGTGATCATTGTAAGAAGGAGCTGGGAGAGTAGAGAACGCAGTAGAAGTGGGGTAGGAGCAAAATGTGTTGCAAGAAGAAGCTAGTAAAAGGAAGTGAAGCTTGCCATAGATAGGTCTCATGAAAAGCAACTAGCCAAAGGTAGCTCTCATGACGAAAAAATGCCCATAACTCACTAACTCCATAGAATGATGTTAATCAGGATGATGGCCTTGAATAGTTACTCACCCCACCATTCCATCAAAATAGCCTGACAACCACTCATAGATATGCTCAATGCCCCACCCTCCTGGTAACCACCAGTGGTCCGAGGTGCTCAAGTTGTAAGGCCCCCATATGAGGAGAAGCCATGTGTGAGCCCAAGACATTGGATGGATCCTGACTTGCATGTCAAATGAGGTCTATTAATGAGACCATTGATGGTAGAAAGGTGATTGTGTGGGAGCCCCATACTCTTGCTGGGCTCTGGGGGCCCCCCTTTCGAGGGCACGAGAGCACTTGAGGCGACGGTATAGGTAATATTCCCTAAATATTCCATGGATGACTAGTCAGTTCCATCGAGTAGGTTGACTAGTCGGCTTCACCAACTAGGTTGACTGGTCGGTTACACTGACTACATTGATTTGACTACTGCCCTCATAGCTCTAAAGAGGTGACCTCCCCAGTTCAATAAGTTTAATAAGTTAAATGGGTCTAAAAGCTATAAAATTTATCATTATGAACTTCATAAAAAATAACTTTATAATTGTGAGATCGGATGTCAAATCAAACAATAAAGTTTGCAAATCTGCCATTGTAAAGATTTCCCTCAAATGTTGATTCTTTGACGATTATATTGTGAAATGAGTTTCAAAGCTGGTGGCATAGTGAGACTCCCCAAATAGTACATGCATAGGTTGAGGGGCCCTAACCCTGGAAACCATAATCTCTCCACTACTTATTCTCCATCCTTTCTCATTTGCCATTTTTCATGCCTCCTCCACAAGTTTCCTCTCTGTTGCTGCTTCCTCTCTATTGCTACGAAGATGTCTTCTTCCATGCCCAAAATTTCTTCCACACCCAAGTTATACCAGAGCGACATGGAGGTAGGCTTCATCCCTTCTTTGGGTTCTTTCCTGATCTCTCGTTTCTTTCGTAGTTCTCGTTTCTCGCGAGGCATTTCAACTCAACCAGAGGCTGAAATGCCCCATGTCTGGAGAAAAACCATGCTCTAGAGGCATTTCAGCCCCAGGCTTTAGCATAGCTAGGGACTAACTCTCACCTTGGCTGAGGCAAAAAAAAAGGCCCTAAGAGAGGGCGTGTTGACATGCCCTCTCTGGGGGGCCTTTTTTTAACTTCAGTTAGTGTGATTTCAGCCACTGGCTAGTCTCTTGAAATGCCTCATCTAGAGGCAAAAAAAATGCCCCCAAAGAGGGCGCATCGATGCACCAACTCGAGGGGCATTCTTTTGGCCTCTGCCTGAGAGGCATTTCATCCCCATGCATCAGCTCAACCAAGCCTAGCTAAAAAAAAAAGGCCCCCAGAGAGGGTGTTTTAATGCACCCTCTCTTGGGGCCTTGAAATGCCCCCAGTGAGGGCGTGTCGATGCACCCTCTCTGGGGGCATTTTTTTGCTTCTGCCTGAGGCATTTCAGCCCCACTCATCAAGTTAACCTCTCTTGGGGCATTTTTTGGACCATAGCCAAGGTCATTTCAACCACTCTTTGAGATGATGCCTGGGGCTGAAATCCATGCGCCCTCTCTAGGGGCATTCTTTTTGCCTCTGCCTGAGGCATTTTAGCCCCAGGCATCAGCTCAGAAAGGTTCATGACTTTTTGAAGTTCATGAATCTGTTTGGTTCAAGTTCATCTTCAAGTTCAACGATGCTTCATGCTTCATTTTGGTTTAAAAGATTGGAACTTTTTTGCATTACTATTTTAGTACCTACATTTATGTTTCAAGCTATTGTTTGCATTTTGTTTGTTTTACATTTTGTAGAAATGTTGATCGATCAAATGCGGGTCCTAGCAAGCCTGTGAGGCGAGGAGGTAGAGGAAAGGGAAGAGGAAATGATGAGCCTCTTGAGGTCATTCCCCCCATTCCTGATGTTCATTCAATGGGAGTAGTGGATATGGAAGACATGAGCCAAGAGCTTGGAGAGGGCTCTAGAGCATGGCATGATCCTTACCATGCGCCTGCTTTTGAAGAGTTACAGACCGTTGCATGGCAAGCAACAATCAAAGAGTGGTTTTCACAGATAGGTGAGAAGCATTACAAAGTCCTCTACACGGTCATTGATCCTACATGTGGTACTGAGATTGCTCTGTTATTCACCTTGCAGAGGATGAACTTGTAAGAATTTCTCTCCGTTTTCTTAGAAATATTATTTTCTTTACTAAATTAAGTCAAAAGTGTTCCTTTTAATAGAAAGAGTATTTGATGGTTGATTGCTTTTATTGTATACCTCTTCTTTGAGCATTCATAGCATGAATACACATGCATTGTTTGCTACCTCTTTGAGAGATGAGTTGGTGAATTGCAAAAACATTGTTCAGCCAATCATGAAGAGTACTTGAAGGATTTGCCAGATAGAGATAAGAGGATCAGTGCCAGCATTAGGCACAAATACACGAAGGGGAGTGAGCCATGGTATCCTATAACGAGGAAATACCTTGGCAAGTTGGTCTATATATATGTTCTTCTCTTTTATTATTTAGCAATTAAGTTGCTTTTGTTTGCAGGCTAACATTTGAAGAGTTTTACTTCATGCTACTTGAAGGTTGAAATCTCTGAAGCACTTGGAAAGAAGCTGGAGAAAGCAAACATTCTATGTTGGAGGAGGATCTTGGTGTTAAAGCTAGAGATCAAGGAGGCTCAATGCATACTGAGAATAAGACATGAGAGGGAGATAGCAAATGTATATCTCTTGCAATGTGAATTCAACAATACATGATAGGCCTTAATATAGAGAGAGCCCTTTGAATAGTCAACACATGTGGGATCCTCTAATCCACATCTCTCCTTGTGGATGTCCTCAATCCACATCTCCACATCATGTAGTCCACATCCTAGGGTGGTTACTTTAATACATTCCTATACCATACCTTAGCCTCTAATTCATTTGCACATGGCATGATATCTCAACACCTCCCCTTGGTGCCCCATGATCCATTGGCTATTGCAAGGTGATTAGATGGTGCCTTTACATTCCATCACCTCCCCTTAGTGCATACCTTGCTACATAAGGTGGTCTCATGCATTTGTGCTTTTGGCATGCACTAGTTTTCCATTTGTTGCAAAGGTCTTACCATGAGCTTTGTTTTGCTTCAATGGAAGTGTCTAATTCCATACGATGATTTTGACTTGATAGGCATGTAGAGCTCAAAAGGACAATCATTTCCCTTTTAAAAGCATGTGCAAATTCCTCCTAGATTGCAAGTTACGCCTTGTCGGAGTTTTATGAAGAAGAGGTGGCCTAATGATATGGCACAGGGATTCACATGTTGCAATGACACTGTGCTTAGCAAGAAGTAGTGTGCTTAGGTGGCACTTGGTGATGTGGCACTTTTAACTAACCCCATAACCTAACCATGGTTATTGTGGAGTTGGGTCTTATGTGCCATGTGGCAAGCTACTGGCCAAGCTTCAATAACCCATGGTAAATCTGACCTGGGGTTAACTTTTCCTAGGTTACCTTTACCCAAGGTGCCACATGTCAAAACACAAACCACCCAATGAACCCAAGGTTACTTGGACCTAACCTAGTAGGTTCCTATCTACCACGTGTCAATTGTGGGGAACCTTTGGAGACCTTTGGAATTTTTGAGATGGGTGACGTCTCTTCATCGATGGAGATTTTCATTGATGGTCCATCTCACCGGATGGAGAAGTCTGCTTGCACTATGTAGTTGGCATATGGAGCAGCTTTTGCAGAGATGGCGTTGATGAGCTCTTTGTTTAGAGGTGGGCTAAGGCAATTTGTTGGCTATCTAGCAGCTGGCTTGGCGATGGAGGAGTCGTTGTAGGTTGCCTTTGGAGCCGTATGCTCCTACTATTGAGATATCGAGCTCCACTCATGATATGCCAGGGTGACCGTTGTGCATTTATGTCACCGACTTGTTGGCTACAGATGCGGTTGGTACACCGCCCATGAATAATAGCTAGATGACAGCTATCCTTATGTACTCTAGTTCGTGGCTCAGCTAGTATGCCACCTTAGTTAGCTGAGTTTGGTTTGAGACCCACATATAGGGTTCTTCTATTTCTTTGTACTAGAGTTCTTTTGGCTTTCAAAAAACTAAGAAGAGGAAAACTGTTTTCAGCCTCCACCTTTGTGTGTATTCCCCCATTGTGTATGTGAGAAAGCCACAAGTGAGACTCCTTCCTTCTCTCCCACTATCTTTACATGGTATCAGAGCCTGGTTCATGGTAAGGAGCTCAAGAAAGCAAACCAAGTTCACAGTGTCCTAGTAAGAGGGCCAGTGTTGCTTTCCTTTTTCGAGTTTGGGAGCAAATCTCTGCAGGTAGCACAGCCGAAAAGTGCAAGAGTGCATTGTCTCAGATTGAGACACCCTTTGCGGTGTGGTGAGAGGGCAATATATACTGCGGAGGAGAAAGTTCTCCGCAAGCACTAAGAAAAAGGCCCTGTTTTTGCTGTGTGAACACTACTCTACAGGTCGGTGAAAAGTTGCCATAGAAATTGCATCGTATGCCTATGCACAGAGATACTGGGAGTTACAGAATCATCCTTATTGCCTGTTGATGCAAAATCTTCACTAGGAAGTGATTGTGTGTTCAAATACCACTTTCGTCAGTTTTGCAGATTTGCCCTTGTGAGGCAGAAGCTGTGTTTTTTGCAGCGACAGAATATTCTGTAGTGTTCTGTAATGGCGTCTGATTCTCTTTCACAGATTGTCACTGAAAAGCTTGACAAGAACAACTTCCAAGCATGGAAGTTTAGAATGATGAATTTCCTTATGGGAAAAGGCTATTGGGGTTCATTACAAGAAATGAAGAAGAACCAGTTCTTCCTAGTGTTCCCAATTAACAGGAAATGCAGGCATTTAAAGGATGGCATGAGAGAGCCAGAAAAGTTATGTACTGGCTGTCTATCAGTATTTCAGATTCTATGATTGTGCATATTCAGGATGCAAGTACACCAAAGGAGGCATGGGATACTTTGGCAAAAATGTACAGCACAAATACATAAGCCAGGAAAATGCAGCTCAAGTAGGAGTTGCACAATGTGCAGAGAGAAAATATGAGCATCAATGACTACCACATGAAGGTGAAGAAAATCGCAGATGCACTTGCTTCCATTGGGTCGCCAGTGGAAGATGATGATTTAGTTTCTGTGACCTTGAATGGTCTAGGAAAGGATTGTCGTTTGGCTTTATGGTAATCCATAGAAAAAGCACACCCTACTACCCCCAAGGGAATGGACAAGCCGAATCCACCAACAAAATATTATGTGTTATCCTCACCAAGGTAGTAGAACCACAGCGTTCTGATTGGGTAGAGAAACTGAATGCAGCCTTATGGGCATATAGAACCACACTCAACGTCAATCCAGGGAACACACCTTTTCAATTGGTGTACAGCCTTGAAACTATGGTCCCACTAGAATTTTAATACCAAGCCTACGTATAGCAGTACAGGAATGCATGGGAGACCATGAATCCTTGAAAGAAAGACTATATTAGTTGGAGAAGCATATAGAGATAAGACTAGTCGCCTACCATGCCATGACTTTTCAATTGGTGCATGGCCTTGAAGCTGTGGTCCCACTAGAATTTGTAATACCAAGCCTATGTATAGTAGTACAGGAATGCATGGGAGACCATGAATCCTTGAAAGAAAGACTCTATCAGTTGGAGAAGCATACAGAGACAAGACTAGTCACCTTCCATGTGAGAGAGGAGAGCACACACAAAGGAATACGGAGACACCATAAGTGGTGGAGCAAAAGCTACTCCAGCTTATTCCTCTATCATATATATATGAGTATACATGGGCACTGTACAAGTGGGTGGGCACACTGCCCTTTACCCCAACAACCTCCCACTTAAAGGCAGTGTGCCTTTAAGGGAGTATAGTACACATACAATACAATCAGCCATAGGCTGAAAAACAAGATGACCAGACCGTCATCCTATGCCCATCGGCACTTTACAATGTGCAAAGTGCATAGAGGATAAGCTGGTAGCAGACATCAGGTCTGCAGGATAGAAAATGACAAGCTGTAGATGCCTATCAACCAAGATCTCATGCCAGATCTCACTGGGAGAGTGAACTCTCACCACCACGTGCTCCTGTGCTAAGTCCATAGCACCTGAACTATCACTGTGTAAAGAAAATGTCTCTGTACCACCTGTGACCATAAGCACATGCCCTACAATAGACCTCTGCTGGTCTACCCAACCTGCATGCTGCTCCTGGAAGCATAAGGACCTGATGTCCACAACCGCTTCCCTACTGCCAAAATCTACCATAATCATGCTACCAACTCCCACTGCAACGGAAGCAAGAACTGGAAGTGTAGCCGCAATGGCAAATGTGAGAACCAAGTCTCAACACAGTCATGGATGCATGAAGTACTATGGCTGCCATATCAACCATAACTTGCTGCTCAACTGATCTGTGATCGTCAAACCTACTGTGTTTCAAGTATGGAGCCAATACAGGCAATGGAGTACTCAATAACTTCCCCCTCTCCATACTGAAACAACCAAGTATCTGAGAAACATCATCAAGACCATGCAGGTCCCACTGCAAAGCATCCCTATCCATAAGGAACCATATGGCAAGTAACCTCAGAAGGATAGCGACCTTCTGAATACTGAGACCATAACCTGTCTCACTACGCATCACATCCTGAGCTCTCATAACGGTATCAAACCTATGAAGCCAAGCTCGAGGGGATTGCTTCTGGCCATGGAGGCACTTACAAAGTAAACATATCAATGATTCCTGCCCATGCGCAATATGACCCGAGTCAATAACTGCAGAAACCACATCTGTCCTGGCATAACCAGCCAATGGATCATACCGGGCATCATTAGCCAAGGTATCCTCCTCACCATGCATAGCCTCATCCTCATCTGTAAGAGGCACTCCGCATCCTGGGAGTAAACTGTAACTGTCCATAGAAGATGCATCAACAATCTCCATAGGAGTATAAACCTGTGGAATACTAGAGACATCTGACCGTCTCTGACCAAAATCAAGAAGTAATCGTGGCTGTCCCAACTTTATAACATGTTCACCGTGGGAAAAACCTCCCACTCCAAGGGATATGGGTTGCCCTTGCATAGAATTCGGAGGTATCAGTGCACTTACACCCTCCTGGAACACCACTCTCCTGCTATCCACAGCCTTGGGCTGTCCAAACATAGCATCCTCTCTGAAATAGACATTATGGCTGCGTATCAACTCTCTAGTTGAAGAATCCCATAACCTGTAGTCCTCACTGGACTCACTGTATCCAAGGAAGATACATCTCCTCAATCGGGAACCATGAGCATAAGCCTCATAGCCAAACACACGTAAATGCTCATAACATGGTGCCCTGCCTGTCAAGAAGTCAAATGGCACTCTACCATTCAGAGATCTCCTGGGTGACCTGTTAAGCAAGTATGCAGCTGTCTTACATGCCTCAGCCCAATAGCATTCGGTAAGACTTGCATACCGTAGCATGCTACCAATCTTGTCCAATAGAATCCGATTTATGCCTTCTGCTAAGGCATCGTGAGCAGAAAGATGAGGAGTGGTCAACACCCTCTTGATACCAAGTATATCACATAGATGCTGAAATCTAGAAGAGGTAAACTCTGCATCACCACCATTAGTCATCAAGCTCAATAGCTTCTTTCCTGACTGATTTTCAGCATTACCCAAGCGCTGAAATGTATCATATACATCATGCTTCTGCCGAATCGGATATACCCATATGTACTTTATAGCAGCATCAATAAATGTCACAAAGTAAGAGGCGCCACCCAGTGAAACGGTAGGCATAGGCCCACAAACTGCACTATGAACCAACTGCAATGGCTCAAGATACCTCTCACTAACTGTCTTCCTCACAAAGGAGGATCCTGACTGCTAACCATCATCACAATCATGACATAAAATTTGAGAGACATCCATAAGAGGAATGTATCTCAATGTTGTAAGGGCTTCCATACCTGCAGTAGACATATGTCCAAGTCTGGCATACCATAAACTAGCTGATGGCTGCTTACTAATCATAACCATCTTATCCTGGACCCCTGATACATGCAATGCATAAGAGAATCCAACCCGTGATCCCCTAGCCATAACCAGATTGCCTCTAGCAATCTTCCATGCATGATCACCCAAAGAGACATGATAACCTGCCTCAACCAACTGTCCAGTACTGATCTTGCTCGTAGCAAGTCCTGGTATATGTCTAACCCTCTGTAGAACAAGAATAGAGCCACTAGGCATAACAAGGTGGATATCCCCATAACCATAGACATCCATAGAATGATCAATGCCCATCAAAACACTCTCCACAATGCATTCCTGATATGCACTGAACCATGACCTATGAGGGGTCATATGACATGAAGCACATGGATCTAACATCAAATCATCAAGAATGGGTACATCAGTGGCCAAGAAGGAGGTGTCAGACATAGACAAACGAATGCCTTCATCACTGCTACTGTCAGTGGAAACCCTGGCATCCACACCTTGAAGCTCAACATGCTTCTTCTCCTTCTTCCTGTCATTCTTAACCTTGCTCTTCTTCTTGTATTTTCTTAGCCATTTCTAGCAATACTTTTTCATGTGGCCATACTTTCCACAATAGAAACATCTAACACAAGTCAGAGAGCTAGACTTGCTCTTGGAATTCCCCCTTGAACATGACCTGTTTCTACCAATTGATCGACCTTTGGAGTGCATATCAAGGCTGTATTTCAGCCCATCATGCTGTAACATAACACTATCATGGTCATACATCCGGCATATACGAGTGTAGGACTCATATGCATGGTAGTCTACACCCTGTACACCATCCTGTACCTGCAAGTAGACTGGCTTCGAGAGTGATGCCTAAATGATAGAGCATGCTTGCTCATCCATGTCATCCCAATCACTCTGTTTAATGCTATTAGGCTTGACACCTTTGCATTGAATGGTCTTATGTTGCCTCTTCTGCACTAACACGTCATAAATCTTCTCTTTCCAATACTGAAAGTTTGATCCATCCAACCTCTCAATATCAAAGAGGGCACTACCAGCTGTAGATGCCATATCTGTGGCACAATAGGTCACAACCAAAGAGCAGTATAGTGCAATAGGCAACCCAAATGACCAAAAAATATAGTGTTGTCCAGACCAATCAAGTCTCCAAATAAACTGGCTGATCCAATGCTCAAAAGCACTCAGCCATAAAGAGGCATAAACAAGAATATATGCAGCCCAGTAACCTGCCAATGCCTGGCAATCCAAGTAAGAAATGCACTGAACCAAATGAGCAATGCCTACTCAACCAATGGCAATAGGAGCCCAGCTCAACTATCCATAAACATCAGTGCAGCATCCACCAATGCAAATCCATAATGCATCAAAATGGCATTTACTGCAACACCAATGCATCACCTCAAGTGTGCAATCCTTTGGCAACAAAATCAAGCATTCACCACTTGCCAAATGTGCCAAAGTGATTTGCCAAAATGCCAATAATGCCCTTGGACTGAAGTGAGATTCCAATCACTTTCTGTAATTTACTGTGAGTTCCCAATTCACTGTTGTGCAAGAGAAATTCCTACAACAATACCTCACAGCCACTTTGGGCAAGATAACACGCTATCCTTGTTTTTGAATAGCGATATCTTTTCACTGAAAGACCGGATGCCAAAGCTGTAAACAGCAAAGTTGTAGCTGTAGAAAGATCTATAACTTGTCAGTTGACCTCAAGAGCCAAATCCTTGTGGATTCTCAGATATTCTCACCTGAAAAACAGCTTCCTGCACATTGGTTACAAATAGACAGTAGACTACAACTTTTTGTGATTTTGCAGAGGCTGTAACTCCTGCAGCTTATATCGGATCAACTTGCTTCCAAAAGCAAAGTTGTAGTATATTCTGTGAACTACAACTTTCCAGTTTGGCACAAGTGCAATTCTGCACCAGGAAAGAGATATTCAGTCCTGAAAATGACTATTTTGTCATAAAAACAGCAACAGCAGCTTCCTTGTGTAAGAAAATAGTACGCAGCGGAAGATAACAACAAAACGCAAGTACACGATGGAAAGCTGGAGAGAATACAAAAATTCTGATATACCAAACTGCTGATACAACTGATGGTTGGCTGTCCACCCGTGCGCTCTACAGACAGAGCTTCGATGGTGATCTAGACAGATGCTGGATGGAGGACAATGAGCGTGAAGAACTGGTGATCTGATGATAGGGGGTGGCCACTTATATAGTGTAAGTGGTTGACGGTCGGCCCTGTAATAGGCAGTCGGCCTAATAGACAGTCGGCCTGAAAGACCACCGACCCTTCAGAAAACATGCCGTCGGGCAGATGAAGGATCGCGCATAGGTCATACCGTCGGGCCTGGGGCTACCGACAGCCCTCGGACCCTGCCGCTGGGGGCTTTGCCCCCAGACCCCCACCGGGGGCCTGCGCCCCCCGGACCCCCTGCTATCGGGGGGGCTATCGCCCCCCCGAACCCCCCCTTTGTGCAGACGGGTATCTACTCTTGGCTCCTAAGCCGTCTCATAACCATCTGGTCTACTCTAAGACCCCTTCCAGTGTCTAAACTGGGGATCCCTCCCAATATCTGATACCCATCATGGCTTCTCCTCATATGGGGGCCTTACAACATTGGGTACACAGAATATTGGTGGGTTACATGAGAGGTGGACATTTGAGCTAACTCTAACACCCCCCCTCAATGTTCACCCGAAGATGAACTACGTGTTCGGACCAATGCCGAGTCGATGTAGATGCCGCAACAATAAATCACTCCCAAGAGCCTTCGTGAAGATGTCTGCGCAATTGTCCTCTGTGGGACAATACTCCAGCTCTATGACTCCATCCTCGATGAGCTCTCGTACGTAGTGATACTGGATCTCTATGTGCTTTGTACGAGCATGGAACACAGGATTCTTTGCAATGGCCATGCAACTCTGATTGTCGCATTTTAGAACCGTCGCATCTTCGATTGGAACTCCTATGTCTTGCAGGATCCTCCTTAGCCAAACTGCTTCACAAGCAGCAATGCATGCTGCCTTGTACTCAGCTTCCGTCGAAGATAGTGCCACTGTTGGTTGCTTCTTGCTAATCCAAGAGAACACTCCTGAACCAAGTGAGAAACAATATCCAGAAACTGACTTTCTAGAATCACAATCTCCCGCCCAATCTGAGTCACAGTAACCCGCCAAGGTCTTCCCTGCTCTGTAGGTAATGCCATACTCTAGTGTACCTTTCACGTACTTTAGCACACGCATCCCTGCTTTCCAATGGTTCTCTCGAGGTTGATTTGAGAACCTACTAAGTACACCAACTGCAAAGCTGATATCAGGTCTAGTGTTGCACAGAAAAATGAGACTCCCCACAAGTTTCCTATACTCCTTGATGTCGACAAGTGGTGATGCATCCTCCACTGAGAGCTTACCATTCACCTCCATGGGAGAGACCACGTCCTTACACTTGGTCATACCGAATGCCTTCAAGATCTCGCGAGCATATCTCTGCTGAGAGATGAAAATCCTGCCAGGTTTTTGCCAAACCTCAATGCCGAGGCAAAAGTGCATGAGCCCCAAATCTGTCATCTCAAACTCGGAACTCAACGACTCCCTCAACTGTTGCAGCATCTTCTCATGATCTCCTGTGATGATCAAGTCATCCACGTAAAGGACTATTACCACATACTTGCCATCCTGCTTACAAACATACAGGTTAGCATCAGAAGCACTTTTTGAGAAACCAATAGATATAAGAAAGCTATCAATCCGTTGGTACCATGCCCTTGGGGCCTGTTTCAGCCCGTACAATGCCTTCTTTAGTTTGCAAACCTTGTTCTCTAAATTGGGCACCTCAAATCCTGGTGGCTGGAACACATATACCTCCTCCTTGAGATGTCCATTCAAGAACGCAGATTTCACGTCCATTTGAAACACCGGCCACTGCTTATGAGCAGCCAAGGCAAGTACCACCCGAATAGTTGTCATCCTTGCTGTAGGAGCAAAGGAATCCTCAAAATCAAAGCCTTCAACTTGAGAGTATCCTTGTGCAACAAGCCTAGCCTTGTACTTTTCCAAAGATCCATCAGATTTGTACTTGGCCTTCCATACCCATTTGGTACCAATGATCTTCCTTTTTTCTGGACGATCAACCAAGTCCCAAGTCTGATTCTTCATGATGCTGTCATACTCCTCTTGCATGGCAGCTTTCCAATTTGGATCCGCCATTGCCTCATCCAAATTCGTAGGCTCTTGAACTTTCATAATCTCAGCCATCAAGGCCATATTGACTATGTGTTCAGAAGCCCTTTTCTGCTCCTCTATCCTCTTTGATCGTCGAAGTCCATCTGCAGATGACTCCGCCAAGTCTGGAACCGGATTCTTCTCATCAAAGAGCTGCCTTGCCCACTTTGGAAGTGGCTTACCTTGTGGAGCCAAGGCATGTTGTGGTGTTGGTGGAGTTTGTTCCTCGAAGTACTCCTCCTCATTCTGCAACTCTGCTTTAGATACGGGCACAAGGTGAGTTACTTTTACGGCTGATGATAAAGTGGAAGGGCATACCTCCTCCTCCACTGTATGTGGCTGTTCCCAAAACACCACATCACGACTGACCACGATCTTCTTTGCCTCTGGATCATATAGCCGGTACGCCTTTGACTCCTGGCTATAGCCCATGAAGATACACTTTCTGCTCTTTGGATCTAATTTCTTTCTGGTGCTATCTGGAACATGAACAAAACACTCACATCCAAATGTTCTGAAATGAGAAGCGGAAGGCTTTTTACCTGAGTAAGCCTCCAAAGGTGTTTTGCCCGTCAAGGCCTTTGTGAAGCTTCGATTGAGGATGTAGACTGCTGTATTGACTGCCTCAGCCCAAAAAGACTTAGGCAATCCTTTACCTAGTGCCATGCATCGTGCCATCTCCATGGTAGTACGATTGCGACGCTCTACAACACCATTTTGTTGCGGAGTATGTGCAGTCGTGAGTTGGCGCTTAATGCCATTCTCGTGCAAGTATGTGTCGAACTCTTTTGACAGGAACTCTCCTCCTCGATCCGTGCGAAGCTTCTTTACCTTCAGCCCGCTTTCGTTTTCCACCATCTTTTGCCACTGTTTGAATTTTCCAAGAGCTTCAGCCTTATCTCGTAAAAAATACACCCACATGTATCTACTGTAGTCGTCGACGATAAGCATATAGTAGTTACATCCCCCCAAAGCTTGAGTTGGAGCTTTCCCACTGAGATCAGCATGAACCAATTGTAGAGGAGCCTTTGCCCGATAGCCGCTCTCATGTGGAAAAGCCTTCCTTTGTTGCTTGCCCATCATACAAGCTTCACAAGGTTCCTGCACCTTTGAGAGTGCAGGCAAGTGTGCAACCATCCCTGTTTTCTGCATTTCCAAAAGAATAGGATAACTAAGATGACCAAATCTTTCATGCCATACCTTACTGATGCCCACTCCTGAAGAGACTGTTAGTGCCGTCAGCTCGTAGAGATTGTTCTTCCTTACTGCCTTGCCGACCACCTTGCCCGCTGCATTAAGGATTTCTGCTCCGGTCCTCTTGAAACGCACCTCCAAGTTGCGATCAGTTATCGCAGCAACCGAAAGCAAGTTCTTCTTTAGCTGAGGAACTAGTAATACATCAGAAAGCTCTTTAGTTTCACCCTCTTGAATGGAAAGAGAGATAGTACCTGTACCTTCCACAGGGCATTTTGCATTATTACCAACCGTCACGTTCATGGGCTCTTGTAGAGGCTTGAAAGAGCTATACCAGTCCTTCTTTCTGGTCATGTGACGGGACGCTCCACTATCAAGGAGCCACGAATCATTCGTTGTTGAAACTTCTGTTGAGGAGCATATTTCTTCAATTGCAACCCATAGCTCCAACTCAGTTTCAACTGTGTTGGCAGATTCCTTGCCTTTCGAAGAAGACTGTGTAGTGCCATTCTTTTCGTCCTGCTGCTTCTTTCTGCAATCCTTGATCATGTGACCGCTTTTGTTGCAGTAGTGGCACTTACCTGAAAACTTCTTCTTCTTACCATTCTTCTTCTCTCCACCCTTCCCTTTGGATGTGGTTGAGAATGCTGCATCACTTCCGCCATCGCGGGTCTTCATTCGCATCTCCTCCTCTAGAAGCATCGCACTGAACTCTTCAAAAGTGAGGGGTGGATTTCTTACCTGCGTGTTGAGTGTCGTAACCAATGCATCGTACTTTTGTGGAAGGATTCGAATGCACCTTCTGGCCAACTCTTCGCTGGTCTTTGTAATCCCAACCGCCGCCATCTGATCACGTAGATTCTTGATCCGTGTGATGAATGTCTCAGCTGATTCTCCATCAGAGCACCTCTCTGCAGCAAGCATATTCTCCAGATTTTGAATTCTGGTCTGATTCCGCGTTTCATACTGACCTTTCAGTATGTTCCAAGCCTCACTTGCCTTGTCTGTATGCTGAATCAGAGTCAAAACAGAATCACTTGAACTGGTAACAAGAGCGCAGAGTGCATCTGCGTTCCTTCGTTTCCATGCCCGAAGAAGATCTGCATTCGGTGGCGTTATGACGTTGGGGTTGTTTGGATTCGGTGATCCAACCGGTTCTGGATCCAATCCCAGAACAGTATCCAAAAGCTCATATGAATCCAAGATCGCGCTGATCTTGAATTTCCACAAAGTATAATTCGTCCCATCGAGCTTGCCTTCATTGAAGGCAGGTGGACGAATTCGCAACGGGGTAGGTGCAGCCATCACTCCTAGTAGCCTTTGCTAACAAAGCTCGTTGAACTTGCAATAAAGTCGTTACTCAGATAGCCTGAGCTCTGATACCATGTAAGAAAATAGTACGCAGCGGAAGATAACAACAAAACGCAAGTACACGATGGAAAGCTGGAGAGAATACAAAAATTCTGATATACCAAACTGCTGATACAACTGATGGTTGGCTGTCCACCCGTGCGCTCTACAGACAGAGCTTCGATGGTGATCTAGACAGATGCTGGACGGAGGACTATGAGCGTGAAGAACTGGTGATCTGATGATAGGGGGTGGCCACTTATATAGTGTAAGTGGTTGACGGTCGGCCCTGTAATAGGCAGTCGGCCTAATAGACAGTCGGCCTGAAAGACCACCGACCCTTCAGAAAACATGCCGTCGGGCAGATGAAGGATCGCGCATAGGTCATACCGTCGGGCCTGGGGCTACCGACAGCCCTCGGACCCTGCCGCTGGGGGCTTTGCCCCCAGACCCCCACCGGGGGCCTGCGCCCCCCGGACCCCCTACTATCGGGGGGACTATCGCCCCCCCGAACCCCCCCTTTGTGCAGACGGGTATCTACTCTTGGCTCCTAAGCCGTCTCATAACCATCTGGTCTACTCTAAGACCCCTTCCAGTGTCTAAACTGGGGATCCCTCCCAATATCTGATACCCATCATGGCTTCTCCTCATATGGGGGCCTTACAACATTGGGTACACAGAATATTGGTGGGTTACATGAGAGGTGGACATTTGAGCTAACTCTAACACCTTGAATGTTTGCTACCCTTTACAGCACTCATCTGCTCCGGCAAAAAATAGCCCCAAAAAATGGTCAAAATACATCTAGCAGATCACCCCGTATGTCAACTGCAACACCAGCAAAATGGCAAGTACAATGCCCAACAAATCAGCCCCAAGAATGCTCACAGATCAACAATAAAATAGCCCAAAAGCACTGGCAAAACAGCCCCGAAATGTGCTCCAAATGATGCTAATCTGACGGATCTCAATACATCACCATACCACCATATGTATCCAACATAGGCAAACAACCATGCATCCAACGAACTGTCAATGCATCTCAACCAGGCATGTACCACTGTCAAAGCATGTGTCAATGCCACTGCCAAAGTGATGTATAGATCGAAAGCTCCTTGTGCAAGACTGCAAAATGGCATATGACCAGTCCCGCAAAGTGCCCAAGCAACAGCCTCAAATCAGCCTATCCACAGCTAATGTCCACAAGGCGTACTTCTACAAAATGTCCCGCAAAGAGACCAAAATCAGCCAATGCTCAGCTCCAAGACCTCAAATGCAACACCAGCTATCTCCCAAGCATACAACTGCATCAAACATGCAATCCAGAGGCTCCCCAACAGCTCCCAGATGAGCTAGAGACAATGGCAAAGAACTATGCCAAGACTGGAACCTGCAAGTGCCAAGAATGGCTATGGTGCCAAAATAAGACCCAAATCTGCAGGGAGGAAACCTCGATGTGAGGTTATAGATAGCACAATTGCAAATTTTTAAGAAGCCCGGTGTCGACGGAATCGCAATCGGAGGACTGTGCGAACTCCACCACAAGTTGCATATGCAGCTCTCCAGTGCTCCTTCACGGTCTCCTATGCCAAAGAAGTTGCTCACCAACCGACTCCTGGCTCACAGAATAGCATCAACAATTGCTCTTGACGCCTATCTACTAGCTGCCCATGATAACCAATGCCTCCAACAAGCACACAACATCCAGCCACTTGCTGTAAAGGATGCATCAACAGCCAACGATAGGCTCTCACGAGACTCCTCCCTCCTCCTCCTCCTCCTCCTCCTCCCTCCTCCTCCATTCTCCTCCTCCCTCCTCCTCCTCCTTCTCCTCCTCCTCCCTTCTCCTCCTTTCTCCTCCTCCCTCCTCCTCCTTCCTCCTCTCTCTTCTTTCCCCCATGCTCTTACACCTTCTTCCTCTCCCACTCCTATGCTTCCCCGAAACCCTTAGTTCCTCAACCCTTAACCTGTATAGTTCTCCACCATGTACTCTACCCTGAACCTTGGATCCTCCTTCTAACCTTGGAACCTCTTCTAAACTCTGGAACCTCTCTCTAAACCTTGGAATCTCCCTCTCAGCCTTGAACCTCCTTCTAAGCCTTGAATCTCCTTCTAAACCTTGGAACCTCCTTTGAAACCTTGGAACCCCCTTCTAACCCTTAAACTCCTCCTAAACCCTGCAACCCCCAATGAAGGCAAAAGCCTTCATTACCTCTACCATGATGATGCACGTTCGTTTTACACATGCATGCACTATGTTTGCTTACCACACTTAAGCCTACATCTCTCATCAGAATATGACTCGAGGTCCTAAGCCACACGTATACTACAAATGACAACCCCGATATATTTGTAGGTGACAAAAAGCCTCAGAACCCTGTATATTGAGAATACCCTGCTCTTCCTATGGAAGCCATGGGAAAGAGCTAGAAAGAGCCAACACCACATCAGAGGATGGATCCTATAGAGGCTATGAGGGCTACTGCTAAAAAGGCTGCTACATCTCCTATTGCTCAAAGAGTGTTGGCTATTGCTATAGCTGAGATCTACTCAAGTTGATGCTATGTTGTTGCTCTTGAGAGTGTTAAAGGTACTACTGGGACTGCTGATGGCTGGAGTCATGCTTCTTCAAGTAAAGCCAAGACGAGAGGCCCTTGTTGAAGGAGGGAATCTTGCAGGAGCTTCTGCTTCACTCAGACTCACCCAACCTGCTCTGAACAATGTTGACTTGCTGATGTGGACTACCAACCTGCTGATTTGGCTACTAACTGCTTTTATTGACTTGACTTACATCTGACATCCTGGGAGTAGTCCAGGTGTCTGCGCATGTTCACAGATAGTTGCCTATTGTCTTATACTGCTCTACTAGTGTTGTTGTGGGTTGCAGATGAACATGAGACAAATGGACATCTTCTTGCAAGATGCTTCCCCAAATAAGCCCAAGCAAAGAGTGTCCAATGATGCAAGCCATGCCCTCCCCATCAAAGTCTATAGCCCTCACATCTCGTGAAGGAAAGGATAAGGAGTGGATGAAATAGGAAGGGTTGTATAGTATCTCCCTAACTATAGCTATTTTCTATACAAACCCACGAGCAGGTTGACTTAGAGGACATGGAAGTCATAGGATAGTAGATCCCCTACTACATTGCAACCTCATATCTTGATATAAGCTACATGAAATGATGATTATGTAGAAATTGATTGGCTAACATGAGACATCAAGAGTAGACTTGAAAATTGTAGGGGAGTTATCACAAGATCTACCTTCTCCATTGAAAGTTGTAAGGGAGGTATCGCTAGAGGTGCCTTCCTCATCACTAACAATCAACCAATTTTACTTGAGTGGTTACATGTGATCGAGGTGTGGAGTGCATTTCCTTTCTATATGTCAAGGTGGTTGGCCAACAATGATGTGAGATTAGTCTCCAAGTTGGTCCCTACCCAGGGATTACGTTAACATAATATCGTAAACGTGAACATGTTATTAACGTTGCGTACTTACATTGATTTCTCACGTTAATAACATGTGTATTATTGTAACCGGTCAAACATTAACCGAGTAAACCGGCTATTTAATTATCCTGCTAGGATATTCAAGTATCTCATGGGGAAATTTTATTCCCGACCGGCTATTGCAATAGCTCAGGGGCCCCCGCCAAGAGATGACTAAATCCGGATAGGCTTTCTTAATACACAATATAAATGTCCCCAAATTTCGAGAAGCATGTAGAGACAGCTCCTTGGACAGCACACCCTTGCTAAGGCTTGGTGTTCATTGTTCTTAGAACTAAGCTTTGAAATGATTTGTTGATTGGGCCATTTGTTAGGCCTACTCTTGGGCTGTGTTGGTCCTTGATACATACATTTCTTTAGAGTGTTGATGAGACCTAGCTTGTTACATGGATTGGGCTAGTTGTCCTTTGTTGGGCAAAAGTACTCCATGATACGTATCATTGCGAGGACCTTTGACACTCACTTTGTTGATTGTAGAGTTTGTGTTTAGGTATTTGGGCCATTTGTCCTCCTTTGGGCAAGAGTAGTCCTAATATCTATTCTCATGTGTTGCTTGTGATTGTATGCTATTTGTTGGGTATTGTGGGCTACTAGTCCTATTATTGGGCAGTAGTAGTCCTCGTGTGACGTTTCTGACATAGGTATTGTGTGCAGTGGATGAATCTTGGGTTAGTTGTCATATAGTGAGTTGGGAAAACTAATCCCTGAAGAGGCCATTCATCTTAGTTGCATTTGTGTTTTGTTGTGTGGCTGACTTTTGGGCATTGTGTCCTATTCTGGGCAATCTATGTCGTAAAGAAAAGCTCACTATTGTGTTGTTATTTTTTGAATAATGTGTATCTTGTATTGTTAGGCTTGTGTTGTAGTCTACATGCATGTATTTTTCAATAATAATTTTCATATAGGACCACATGAAGACAATAGAGAGGCTTTCAAATTATACATTGGTAACTCCGCAGAGAAGATTATTAACTGCTGCTAGGTCTCAGGTATGCAAAAGCTTATGTTTTTTTAATTTTGCAATGTTTTAAGTATTTAGAGTATATGTAAGTGCTATTGCCTATTGGTTTTATAAAATGTTAGTTTAGTATTTCATTGTTGCATGTCCATACTATAAACTCTATGGAATATGAGTTAATTACTTAAATGTGTTCATGGAAAATTATGTGATAAAGGTTGATGTAAAAGATGTAGAATCCTTAGTCATTATTACAAGTTAGAAGTTATTGACTCTCGTAAGGGATTTGTGATAATTATGCCTTATACTAGAACAAAGGAGTCAATGGAAGATGGTAGAGATCCTAATTTAGTGCAAGTCAGTCAACCATGCTCGTCACAAGGCTCTAGACCACAAGCAATGGTTACGGAGTCCCTAATCCTAGTCTAATCCTTTGCTCTGTTGCTCCTACGCTTCTCCTCTGCCCATTGAGCATCCCATAAAGATATTCTTTCCATATCTTCAGCTTGTTGTTGGAGTCCTAGGTCATTGACACACTTAGTGACATTTCCAATGACACTGAGACACATGTGTTTGACCACTTCTGGGTGCCATAATCTTGCCTCCATCAAATTTCCTTTTTCTTTAAGGGACAAAATTTGTGAAATTCAAAGAGAAGGAAGTTTGATATACATACTAGGTTACATATCTTGATATAAGCTACCTAAAATGATGATTTTATAGAAATTTATTGGCTAACATTAGACATCAATAGTAGACTTGAAAATTGTAGGGGAGTTATCACAAGATCTACCTTCTCCATTGAAAGTTGTAAGGGAGGTATCACTAGAGGTGCCTTCCTCATCACTAACAATCTACCAATTTTACTTTAGTGGTTACATGTGATGGAGGTGTGGAGTGCATTTCCTTTCTATATGTCAAGGTTGTTGGCCAACAATGATGTCAAATTTTTCTCCAAGTTGGGCCATACCCGGGGATTACGTTAACATAATATCGTAAACGTGAACATGTTATTAACGTGGCATTCTTACATTGAAAACTCAAGTCAATAGCGTGTGTGTTATCGTAACAAATCAAAGATTAACAAGTAAATTGGCTATCTAACTATCCCATCGAGAAAATGGATTATCCTGCAAAGCCCCGGTGGGATAATCCATTTTCTCGGCTAGCCTCGGTGAGATATTCAATTTTTTCGCCGAGAAATTTTATTTCCGACAGGCCCGCCAGTAGATGACTAAATCCTGGCAAGCTTCCTTAATACATAATATAAACGTCCCCAGATTTGGAGAAGCATGTAGAGAGAGCTCCTTGGGCAACACACCCTTGCTAAGGCTTGGTTCTACACTGCTCTTAGAACTAAGCTCTGAAATGATTTAATGATTAGGCCATTTGTGCTACTCTTGGGCTATGTTTGTCCTTGATACAGACATTTCTTTAGAGTGTTGATGAGACCTAGCTTGTTATGCAGATTGGGCTAATTTTCCTTTGTTGGGCAAGGGTAGTCCAGGATACATATCATTGCAAGGACCTTCGACACTCAGTTTGTTAATTGTAGAGTTTGTGTTTAGGTATTTGGGCCATTTGTCCTTCTTTGGGAAAGAGTAGTCCGAATATCTATTATCACATGTTGCTTGTGATTGTATGCTATTTGTTGTGTATTGTGGGCTACTAGTCCTATTATTGGATAGTAGTAGTCCTCGTGTGCCATTTCTAACATAGGTATTGTGCAATGAATGAATCTTGGGTTAGTTGTCCTAGAGTGAGTTGGGAAAAACTAATCCCTGAGGAGGCCATTCATCTTAGTTGCATTTGTGTTTTGTTGTGTGGTCGATTTTTGGACATTGTGTCCTATTTTGGGCAGTATATGTCCGAAAGAAAAGCTCACTATTGTGTTATGTTTTAATTTTTATATAGTGTATGTGTACATGTTTACTATGCTTATGTTTTGCATCCTTGTTTTCTCACCTAGAACAATCTTGTTATCAAGAAGCATGCTCTTTGTCTCACTGTTGTCAATTGGTTTTGTATGCAAAATAGGCGCTGTTATTTACGGGGGAGATGAGAGAAGGGATATGATGAGAGCTCTTAGGTTGGAGCTAGTCAATGAGATTAGTCGCATGTTACAGACAACTATTGAGAGCACCATTCAGAATGCCGCATCACTCGATGACTTCACTCATGCAATACTGAGTGTGGCAAAGATGTGACTTCAAGGCGAGGGAAAAGGAATTTTGACAGAGGCAAGATTATGGTGCCCGGAAGTGGTCAAACACATGTGTCTCAGTGTCATTGGAAATGTCACCAAGTGTGTCACTGACCTAGGACTCCAACGGCTAGCTAAAGATATGGAAAGAATATCTTTATGACATGCTCAATGGGTAGAGGAGAAGCATAGGAGCAAGAGAGCAAAGGATTAGACTCTGTAATCGTTGCTTGTGGTCTAAAGCCTTGTGATAAGCAAGGCTGAGACCGACTTGCACTAAACTAGGATTTGTACCCTCTTCCATTGACTCATTTATTCTAGTATAAGGGCTAATTATCACAAATCCCTCACGAGAGTCAATAACTTCTAGCTTGTAATAATGACTAAGAATTCTACATCTTTTACATCAACCTTTATCACATAATTTTCCATGAACACATTTAAGCAATTAACTCATATTCCATAGAGTTTCCAATATGAACATGCAACAATGAAATATTGAACTAACATTTTACAAAACCAATAGGCAATAGCACTTACATATACTCTAAATAATTAAAACATTGCAAATTTAAAAAAACATAAGTTTTGCATATGTGAGACCTAGTAGCAGTCAATAATCTTCTCTCTAGAGTTACCAATGTATAATTTCAAAGCCTCTATATTGTCTTGACATGTGGTCCTATATAAAAATTATTATTGAAAAATACATGCATGTAGACTACAACACAAGCCTAACAATACACGATACACATGATTCATCTTGCATGCACGTTAGCATCAAACACAAATTGCTTGTGTAGATGTAGATAGTATATGGAATGTGCATTGTCTGATGTCACTATAGTGCATGCATGAGAATGAGAATGCAAGGAGAGATGACACAAATCTCAAACGAACGACAAAGTGCCGAGCTCTCACATAGAGATGAACCTACTGTAACGACACAAACAGCCGAATAAACGACCGAGTGTCGACATCCTACATAACTTAAACAAACCCTACATAACTCCCCACTCCCTAGAAATCACACACATGGCCGACTAAATGACCAAGTGCCAAGTCCACTTCTACCCAATAGTGCACACTTCTAAGAATGACACACATAGTCGAATAAACGACTAAGTGCTGAACTATACCTAGATATTGGTTGGAAAGGAAGGTGTTACGTCTCAATGACACACATAGCCAAAAAGACAACCAAGTGCCGAGGAGAGTAACATAGCTATGTGAACAACCCATTTTGTCGAATAAACAACAAAGGGCCGATAGCTGTGGGGGTTAAAGGTCACTGTGCCTTTACCCCGGTTATGTACAATACTCAAACACATATATAAATGAATGAAAAAGAAGATTAGGGTGGTTCTGCACCCTTCAAAACTTGTGTGGCTCTTTGTTTCTGTCTCTCCCTCTTCTGTTCTTGCTTCCATTGAGAGCACTCTCAACTGGTATCAGAGCCCGGGTGATCTAGCTGAGCGTGTATGAATGCCTAGAAGCTCAACAGCTTTGTGGGAGGAAGGAGAAGCTCTGTGGGAAGCTTTGTAGGTGACTTTACTTGCATCCGAGTATGCAGAGACCTTGGAGGAACCTTTGAAAAAGTCATTTTGGCTTTGCGAAGTGGTTTTGAGAGCCTGTTAAGTGTTTTCAAAGAAAAAGTCGTTTTTTGAGCTTTTTCATGTTTCTTTGATGACAAAGACTCTGTATTAACTTGTAGAGGCAACTATTGCTTGCTTTTGGTGTCCACTTCACTTCAGGAGCTTGAAAACACCTTCATTCTTGAATCTGGGATCATTTCATTGGATTTCTAACTCAATGTGTCAATTTCTGCGTTTTTCTGCCCGGGTGTTGGAACTCAAGTTTGGGGCAACCATTCGCAGATCTGTCAGTTCCGGTGGACTCAGGAGGTCTAAAACTTCTATGTTGCTCATCATTTGCACTCTGTGGAGTTTACAAACAGCTCTGTTTCCAAAAACGGTTTTCAGTCCGTGTGTTGGACCTAGTAATTGAGACCAGGGTTTCCAAAACCGTGTGTCCCATTACTTTTTAGACGCCCAAAAACCCCTACTTGTCAGTTCTTAGGTGATTCGGTGGAGGATTTTTAGAGTTATAGATCTCTATGTATTCGATTTCATCTCTCTGTTATGCATTTTTCATTCTAAGGTTTTGAAACCTTAGATTTATGCCACATGGCAGTGGATAAGTGTTGACTCCCATTTCTCACTCATCGGTTGGGATTTTGGAGTTCCAGCAGAAGAGAGATATTTGCAGATTTTCTTGCTGAGTTTGATTATGCAATGGCACCCATGTTTTGAGGCATCTCAGGTTCTATTTTCAGTAGCGGTCATTACCGTGGGACTATGATTTCTTGAGCATACCTTATGTAGATCACTCTGGTTGCAGTTCTTTTGGGCCAGATTTACTCATATGGATGCATAGTATATGCACATGAGTCAAACGCTTTGAGACATGAGTTTTGGTGATATTTCACTCTATTGTGGCATACACATTTGTGTGCACCTGGTATTTGGTGTGATTCTCTCTTGTAGGTACTAGCATTTGGGGTTTTTGCTTCCTTTGCATCATGGCATCCTCTTCCATGTCTGAAAAGGAGTTTTTTAGCATGACGGGACAAACTTTTCTTTGTGGAAAGAACAAATAAGGGATGTGCTTATTCAAAAGAAGCAGATTAAGCCCTTGGCAGGGATTGAAGCTAAGCCTGCAAATATGTCTGAGGATGATTGGAATGAGTTGGATGCATTAGCAAAGTCTACTATTAGACTTCATCTTGCAGAGTCAGTTTATTTCACAGTAGTAAATGAGCAAACTATGGAAGATTTGTGGAAGAAACTGTGTGCCACTTATGAGAAGGAAATTGCCTCTAATAAAGTTTAGCTCATGAAGAGGTGGTTTGAGCTGCAAATGAAGGAAGGGGTCTCCATTGCTTCTCACTTGAATGAATTCAATATTATTTTCAGCTAGCTTGAGGCTCAGAAGGTGAATTTTGATGCGGAGACTAAGGCAATATTTCTCTTATGTTCATTGCCATCCTCATGGGATACCTTCCGTACAGCTGTCAGTAACTCTGCACCTGGTGGAGTACTGAAATTTGATGATGTTGTGGGTAGCTTGTTGGCCGAGGAGATTAGACGGAAGTCTATGGACGGCAACAAGCAGGATGCAGCCGTAAATGTGCAAAGTGGCAGATCACAGTTCAGGGGGAAGTCCCAAGAAAGAGGGAAGTCTCGTAGCAAATCTAGGGCACAGAACATTGAATGTTACCACTGTGGCAAGAAGGGCCATATGAAAAAGGATTACTACAAGCTGAAAAGAGAGCAAAAGGATAAGAAAAAGAATGCAAATTGGGGTGCAAATCAAAAGGAAGAGAGTCCAAGGGAGGACAAAGGAAAAGTGAAGATCAAGGAGATCAATGCAGTCACACATGATAGTGACAATGACGTTCTCTTCATGTCTAGTTTATCTGCAGAGTTGCTTATCACTTCAGATGATGCATATTCCCAGGATTGGATTTTGGATTCTGATGCTTCATTCCATGTTACTCCCCATAGGGAATGGTTCTCCACTTATGACAGTGGAAAGACAAGTTGTGTGCATCTTGGAAATGACTATGCATGTGACATAGTGGGAGTAGGTGACATAAAGTTTTCTTTTGGAAATGGGTCTGCATTTATTTTGAAACATATGAGACATGTGCCTAAGTTGACCAAGAGTCTTATTTCAGTGGGTCAGCTAGATGATGCTGGTTTTCACACCACTTTTGGCTTTTAGAGTTGGAAAATTCAGAAGGGCTCTATGCTTTTGGCCAGGGGTGCCAAGTGTGGGACTTTGTATCCCTTACATATATCAGGGGTATTTGATCATGTTGTTGCAATAACCAAGCAGCCAAGCACTTCTTTGTGGCATTGCAGGTTGGGGCACATGAGCCAGAATGGAATGAAACTCTTATGCCAGTTGGGTTATGTACCACATTTGAGTTTCTCTGATTTTGAATTTTGTGAGCACTGTCTCTATGGAAAGCAGACTAAATCAGCCCATAAAAGAAGGTGAAAGAAAGAGTTTGAAAAGCTTGATTTGGTGCATTCAGACGTATGTGGTCCCATGCCTACACGGTCATTAGGCGGGGCTGAATACTATGTGACATTCATTGATGATGCAACTAGGAAATTTTGGGCTTATGCTATAGCTCGGAAGAGTGATGTGTTCCAGGTATTTCAGAAATGGCTGGCCTTGGTTGAGAATCAGTCAAGTGGCGCTTAAATGCTTATGGACTAACAATGGTGGAGAGTATCTCTCTCATGTCTTTCAGCATTTCTGTGATTCACGTGGGATTAAGAGGGAGCTCACATCCCCTCATACTCTAGAGCAAAATCCAATCGCAGAATAGATGAACCATACCATTCAAGAAAGGTTGCAATGCATGCTTTCCAATACAAGTCTTTCTGGTGGTTTTTGGGCTAAGGCAATGAAGGCTGTAGTGCATGTGATCAATAGATCACCTAGTAAGAGTTTGGATGGTGGTATTCCTGAAGAGGCATGGAGTGGCAAGAAGCCCTCTTACTCTCATTTGCATATATTTGGGTGTGAGGCATATGCACATGTGCGAAAAGAGCTTCGAAAGAAGCTAGATCCTAAGTCTAGGAAAATCATCTTTCTGGGTTATGGTGAAAGTGGAGAGATGGGCTATCGTCTCTAGGATCCAAAAGCAAAGAAGATCATATGCAGCCATGATGTAGTCTTCAATGAGAAGAAGATGCATAAGGCACCCATGAGGGATGTGAAAATGAGGAGAATCACTTTCCAAGATGTGAATCCACCTGCATATGTTGATAGACAGCAAGCTGTCCATGCACCAAATGTGCAAGAAATGGTACCACCAAGTACTCCCATAGGTATACAATCAAGGGTAGATGATGGATCATCTATTGGTGGAAATGATGAGCCAAATGTGTCTGATATGCAGGTGGGACAGCAAGCTGATATGCCCTTGAGAAGATCATCTAGAGTGTTTAGACCGCTGATAGGTTTGTTCCAAGGGTAGACTATGTGATGCTTACTGATTGTAGGGAGCCTTCTTGCTACAGAGAGGCTATGATGCGCGAGGATCAATGCAAGTGGGAGTATGCTATGCAATCAGAGATGAGTTCACTTATGAAGAATAAGACTTGGGACTTGGTTTCTTTGCCACATGGAAAGAAAGCATTGCCATGTAAATGGGTCTACAAAATGAAGGTCACAGGTGATGATGTGCCTAGGTACAAGGCCCGTTTGGTCGCTAAAGGGTTCAAGCAAGAGAAGGGTGTGGACTTTGATGAGATATTCTCTCCGGTTGTGAAGATGACCATGGTGCAGCCGGAAGGCTTTGAAGAAAAGGGCAAAGAGCATTTAGTTTGCAAGCTGAAGAAGAGTCTCTATGGTCTTAAGCAAGCACCTAGAGAATGGTATCAGAAGTTTGATGCTTTCATTCAGTCCCAGGGTTTTAGAAGGAGTGAAATTGATCACTGTCTCTACACTAAAAGGGCTAAGGATAATAGCCTAATAATCTTGGCACTATATGTGGATGATATGCTATTGGCTAGCAAGAATACTTATGCACTAGATGAATTAAAGGCCAAGTTGCATGAGGCCTTTCATATGAAGGATTTGGGACTTGCAGGTCATATTCTTGGCATGCGCGTCACGCGTGATCAGAGTAGGAAACTCCTTTGGCTTTCACAAAAAGAGTATGTTACAAAAGTATTGCAGCATTTCAATATGGAGGGAGGGAAGGCAGTGAGTACTCCATTGCCTCCATATGTGAAACTGAGTCATACAAATAGTCCCAAATCAGATGAGGAAAGGGCCATGATGGCCAAGGTTCCTTATGCATCAGCAGTTGGGAGTCTTATGTATGCTATGATAGCTACTAGACCAGACATTGCATTTGCAGTGGGAGTTGTTAGCCGGTATATGGCTAATCCAGGAAAGAGGCATTGGGAGGTAGTTAAGTGCATCATGAGGTACATGAAGGGTACCAAGGAGATGTGCATCTGCTTTGGTAGAGCAGGCATGCGTGTACTTGGGTACACAGATTCAGACTATGCAGGACATGTGGATAGTAGCAGATCCACTTCTGGTTATGTGTTCACCTTTGCAGGTGGTGCAGTGTTGTGGATGTCTCGCGCATAGAAGTGCATTGCTTTGTCTACCACAGAGGCTGAGTATGTTGTAGCCACAGAGGATTGCAAGGAGGCTATATGGCTTGATCAGCTAGTGGGAGATTTGGGGATTCATATAGGTGTACCGACATTGCATAGTGATTCCATGAGTGCTATTCAGCTAGCATGGAATCCGGTCTTTCATGGAAATACCAAACACATTGAGGTCAGGTACCATTTCATCAGCGAGGTACTTGAGGACAAGCGCATAGAGCTTGTCAAGGTTCATACAGGGTTCATACAGATGATAACCCTGCAGATATGCTGATGAAGAGTCTACCTAGTCAGCAGTTTGAGTATTGTCGTGTATTGATGGGCATTGGATAGTATGCTCACTAGTTGTTCTCCCTTAAAGGAACATTGTCCTTTAAGTGGGAGGTTGTGGGGGTTAAAGGTCACTGTGCCTTTACCCCGGTTATGTACAATACTCAAACACATATATAAATGAATGAAAAAGAAAATTAGGGTGGTTCTGCACCCACCAAAACTTGTGTGGCTCTCTGTTTCTCTCTCTCCCTCTTCCGTTCTTGCTTTCATTAAGAGCACTCTCAACAGCTAGGTACCAAATATATGGCCTACTATTTTACTAGTTATATTAATTTTGAACGACTACATATGTCGAAAGTACGACATCAGGCTGAACATTTTTACATTAACTACCTAAACTAGTGAGATGACTCATTATGTCTAATTAATGACACAGAGCCATGTCAACACTACAAAATTAAAATTCAAATTAACCTAATGATAAAGGTTTAAAATTTACATAAAGGCTGAACGTTGAAGGTTGTAGGACAAAGGACAAGTAGGTTATAGGGAGATGAATGTGAGGGAGCTTGCTGCGGGCCCGCCATATATAATAAATAGCCCTCCAAGCTTTTTGATTATCTCAATGGGCCCCGGTGGGCTTTTGTGTTTTCTCATCGAGCCCGATGGGAAAAGCATATTTCTTGGCAAGCCCCGATGGGATTTTGCCAAATCCCACCAGGGTTTTTGCAGGTTATCATGTCATTGCACACCGGCTTGTTACCAAGCTCTTAATAACGTGATGATGTAAAGTTGTTATTAACACACGTTATTAATGTAAAAAAGGCCCATGATTACGTAACTACTTGAACCCTGACCCTACCTATGGTGGGTGATAGTGAGTGCAGATAGTACACAATAACGTGGAGAGTGAGACATGTAGACTTAGAGCAAAGATAGAACACAACCAGAAAGATGAGAGGGGTGGGGTTAGGGGGCGACAAGATGTGGGGGCATAGGCAGGCTGGTGAAACGACCAAGTGTGATAGAATGGAGCATGGCTAGGGGAGGAAGTGATGCAACCACCTTTGGCATCTTGAATTGTAGAAGGTTGGCACCATTGTGCATTGCCTCTTCTGCCATCCTTCTGAAGCCTTTCCTCTCTCTCGCTCGGTCCGCTAGGGCTGCCCACTCACTCCCTTCCTCTTCTTATTTGTGACGGAGGCTATGGGCTATTACTTGAGATCACAGGTGGTGGGCCTCACAGGGTTGAGCCGCCCAATCAGACAAGGGGAGGAGCTGCTTGACTCAAAGTTTGTAGATGACATAGCCTTGTATGTTGAGGGCACCACAGTGAGTCTGGAGAGATTTATGGGCGCCTTGCTTATCTACTACAAAGCCTCAGGTGCACGGATCAATTGGAAAAAACCCATAGGTTTCTTTGATGAGACACAGGAGATCCCTGAGGGGGGGAGTGACTTTGGCTTCAGATGGATACCGCAGGCCAGATAGTGAGATACCTTGGATGTCAAGTTGGTATTAACATTACAGCAGAGCAGCAGAGCAGAGCAGCAAATCACCCGGGTCTTGAGAGTGTTTGGTGCAAGCTTCTCCATTGGAGCTCGGCTAAACTCTCTCTAGCATGGCATGCCTTAGTGGCAAATCAGGTCCTTCTAGCCACGGCTTGGTATATCGCCTCGTGCTAGTGCTTTCACAGCGGATGCATTGGGCATTTTCGACGATTGGTTCAAAACTTCCTTTGGGCAGGTTTGGACAGCACGAGGAGCATTAGAGCCCCGGTAGCTAGGCAGACAGCTAGGCAGACGGTGATCATGCCATAGGCACTTGGAGGCTTGGGTATCATTGGTCCAGAGATGCAGAGCAGAGCCCTCCTAGGCAAGTTGGTTGTTCGTGGCCTCACCCCAAGTGTAGAGACTTGAAAGCTCCTGGTGTCCCCTTGAGGATGTTGATGCAGTGCCGGACACACCCCGACTTCTTCCATGTATGACCTGGAGGCCTACTTCAGCCACTCTGAGAGAGACCTTGAGATGGATTGGAGTCACAGGAAAATGATTAGACTAGTGGGACGTTTGGGGAAGGAGTCACACATTGACCCCCCCAGTATCTCAAAGCAGGATGCCCCTAGATGGCGCCTTTGGTTGTGGGAGGGTAGACCCCTGAGGGAGGTCTAGTGGGATCCCGGAGAGTGGTTATGGCCTTCTTGGGGTGGCCTAGCTGAGCAAGTGGATGAGGTGCCCTTCTTTTCCTACACCACATGGATTGGCATGAGGCTTTAGATGGACTCATCGAGGTGGACCCCCTCAAGGGAGAGGCATTGGGTGACCCAGAGATTACCCCAGGATATTCGCTCCACGTTTTGGATGTGGTTGTGGTCCAATTTACGATCGAGGAAGATATCCTACTTCTTCTAGCTGGCCGCCCATGGAGGCTTGCCCAACGGTCCGTGGTTGGAGCAGATGCAAGTGGAGGGGTAGTGCCATTGCTACTCTGATGGTCTCCTGTAGACTATCCCACACTTCTTGTGGAACTATCATGGCATAGCGAGGATTTGGATGGGAACCTTCAGGATCATGACACATATGCAGAGTCTTCAGTGAGACTACACTTGGGGGATGGTGGCTTGGTTGACAAAGGGAAGACACACGTTTTAGATTGATGAGATCTTCGAAGCCTACTGGATATAGGGTTAGAGAATCGAGACAATAGGAGTCCATGAAGTAGTCCCTTCTGATGACAGCCTAGCTCCTAAAGGTGCAGTCTCCAAAAACTAAACCTCAAGAAGGTGCAGTCTTCAAAAACTAAACCTCAAGGCATGTGGGACAATGCTAGTAAGATCTCTTTTTTACTCAAGGTGGCTTGGTGTATGAACATATTATTTTTGCTATCCAATCCAAGATATGAAAGGAAGATGTAATAAATATGTTTGCATGGAATATAGGCATCCAATTTACATGATCGTCCAATGAAGTCTTCACAATTGCAAGAAGGAAATGGAAAAATGTCAACATTATATTCAATACCTTTTTGCATTGATCCTTCTATAGAAACAATGAACTCAGCATGCTCCATGGCCTTCACGACTGTTGCATCCTTAACAATGCATTTCACGACCAATGACCTCTGAATTTTATATACCATTTCTTTGGTGATTTTGTTTCGCTATCTGATTGCTTTGCCATCTCAATGCCGAGGTCGATCTTCATGCAATACTATTGTTTCATCATGGGCTTGAATTGGTGAAGCACAACTTGCACCCACCATTGGAGTTGATACTCCTAATATGACAAACCATGAGCTTGTCAACCTGGCAATCTCCGCACTTGTTAAGGATGCTCCTAATTGAACCTTCCACCTTCTTGTTGATAGTCCAAAAAAACTTTTAATGCTAGTTCATGGCTTCCACGTGTGGGTTCATCATTTCCACAAAACCAAATCATTTGGGAGCGCACTCTAATTGGTGTTGGCATCCTCCCAAAAAACGATGGTGCAACAACTCCATGTCGGTTTGCAAGATCCTTTATATCTACTTCTCCTCTCTCGCTACTTCTCTCTCTCTCTCTCTCTCTCTCTCTCTCTCTCTCTCTCTCTCTCTCTCTCCCCCTCCGTCTCTCTCTTTCTACTTCCCCTCCCTCTCTACTTCTCTCTCTCCCTCTCCCTCCCTCTCTCTCTCTCTCTCTCTCTCTCTCTCTCTCTCTCTCTCTCTCTCTCTCTCTCTCTGTCCTCTCTCTCTCTACTTCCCCTCCATGTGTGTGTGTGTGTGTGTGTGTGTGTGTGTGTGTGTGTACTATCTCCTCTATGATCTCCAGCCCCGCTACATGTTATTTGTTGCTCAGATCGCCATGTGTCACCTCCAACCTCTCGTGCACATCCATGTGTCTTGTCTGCCACATGTCATGTTTAGTGCCACATGTAATGTTTCATGCCTCATAGCCATGTGTCATGTGCGTGCGATTGTGCCATGTTCTATTCCTGGTGCTGCATCCTGCCCACTGTCTATGTGTTGGCCCTGAGCCGCATCCGCCACCCTCTTGCTGTCATATGCCCCGCCTGCCTTGCATCCCACATTTACTCCCCCTGGCCTCACAATAACCTCGGGCTGGCACATAATTAGTATTCTAGAACTGACTCTATCTCTGAAACGTGCAATACAGTCTACTAGTTCCCGAGTAAGAAGAATTGTGCAAAATCGCCGTCAAGCAACAGTATGCGCAACCTGCAACAGGTGAGGCGACTCTATTTTCATCCAGATGGGAACACGTGGCATGAACTAGTTAGTCGCGACTATATGCAATGGCAGAGGAAGACTGGAGCTACTGCACAGATGCGAACATGTGGCAAGTGACAATGCTTTGGGGCAACACAATCTGGGCACGTCATGGGAGATGGAGCTACAGTGCCACATGGACTCTTCATGACCCATTGGCACATGCCACATCATCAGGTCTGTGCATGCCATACAGTCTGCCCACTGAGTCTCACAATCTGCGACATCATTGCCACGTGTTGGCTTGACCTCTGAAAGCTCCAAAACCTTCTGAACCTCTGCCTACTTGTTAGAATCTCACTATGCCCACCTGTGAGCCCCCGATTTGAGGGGACAAGGGGCAGTGAGAGATAGGAGGGTTGGGGAGAGAGCCAGGCCGGAATAGGAGGGAGGATAGCATGACAGATATAGGCAACCAGCACATAGGTTGGCTGTAATAGCAGGTATGAGGGGGGCTTTAGGCCTCACATGGAGGCACCATCAGTAGCGCAGACTGGCCGCCCAGGGCACCCTTATATAGGGGCCTGTGGTTGGCCAAGTTGGCCCAACCAGGGCCACCGACCAAGGCCAACCCTAGTCGATTTATGGGGCCCATATAGTCGGCCACCAAACAGGGTACCGACCCTACTGGTTGGTCATCTGAAGGGGCCCTGGGCAGAGCCTATAAAAGGCCCACTTCTCCATTCAGCCTAGCATCCAGTGTGATATTGAAAGCCCTTCTCCAAGGCTGTGTTCAGCACTCAGATCTAGGGCAATTTGTGAGAGAGATTTCATCAGTTTTCTCTAGCACCCTGCTGTGATTTGTATTGCTCCCTTGGAGCCATTTTCTACCCACCATCCGGTGGATGAATATACTCTCTCTCCCTGTCTATATTTATTTCTGAGTGTGTGTTTGTTGCATCTGTGATCATCTATCTAAGTTGAGTGTGTAAGAGTTGGAGAGATCTTGGGTGGAGGATTGATTGATTCATTCCCTCTTCATTTCTAACATGGTATCAGAGCCATAGGCTCTCAACCCTTCTTCATCAAAGCACTCTCTAAAGGAAGGAGTCCCTTGGCAAAAAGGTGATTCTGTTTTCAGCTTAGGCTAGCATGGGAGGTTAGTACATCTTTTTTGCTTCAGTTTTTCAGTTTGCTATTCACTGAGATGGATCAGTGTTCAAAAGCCTCTACACCCACTGCTCGTCCTTCCTCCTCCTCCAGTCATCTTCCTTCTTCATTCATTCCCAACTTTGGTGAAGCTGGAATGCTTGATGGGACGAACTATCCAATTTTGAAAGTCAAGATCCAAAGCCATCTCATGGCATGAAAGCTATGGAAGATAGTGATTGGGACCGAGGTAAAGCCACACTATTAGGACTGAGGTAAAGCCAGAGGACATTGTGGACAAAAGAGGTGATGTTCTATTTGAAGCGAATGCGGATGAACTTAGTGCATGGGAGGAGAGGGATTCTCAAGCCTTAGCAATGCTAATCGGCACAATAGCAAATGCTGTGATCCCTCATATCCAATTGGCAGAGACGTCTTCACAGGCGTGGGCCATACTGAAGGAGCTGTATGAAACCGACAATACATCCCGTATAATTACTCTTTAGCATCAACTTTATAATCTTGATATGAATGAGGGTGATAGTGTGCATGACCATCTGACAAAGGTGAAAGTCGTGTGGGACCAGCTCACATCGGTTGGTTAGAAGGTGGACTCGAGCCAATTGGCATTGCTCACACTCCACAAGTTGCCACAGAGTTTCAAAAGTTTTGTGACTATGGTCACTGTGGGGCAACGAACTAAGCCACTCACCTTTGAGGAGCTTGGCCCCCTATTGCTTCAAGAGGAGGCTCGAGAGAAACTCTTTACGCAAATCGACGAAAAGGCATTAGTGGCCAAAGACAAGCCTGGAAAAGGCAATTCAAAGGAATTCAAGAAGTTAGAGGACGCAGACCGAAAGAAGAAAACGAAGTGCTTTTACTGTGAAAAGCTTGGCCACTCCCCCAAAGAATGCCGAAAGAAGAAGGTGGATCAGAAGTGGAAGAGAGAAGCCATGATCAAAGAAGAGCCTAAGAATGATTATGCCAATGTGATGATAGGACAGTTTTTTTTAATCAGTGAACATTGTTCAACATATCAGTGAAGGAAAAGAGGGTTGGTATGTTGACAGTAGAGCTTCCAAGCACATGTCTAACAAAAAGACTTAGTTCAAAACCATGGAAAGTACACACATGGATTCCAAAGTTTCTGTCGAGGATAGCTGGACATGTCCTATGAAGGCCATTGGTAGCATTCCTTTCATTACGACCTCGGGAGAGGAGAAGGATATCTCTGGAGTACTTTATAAACCCAATCTTTGCAAGAACTTACTGTCTGTAAGTCAGATGGACAAGAACAACATGTCAGTTCTCTTTGAGGACGGCAAGGTCACTGTGACATCCAAAGAAAATGGACAGATGGTGGCCCAAGGAGTCGAAGAAAATGGACTGTACCGCCTCAGTGCAATGTTGGTTCATGAAGACAACGGAATGTCCAAACTTTGGCATGAGCGCTTCGGTCACGTCAGCTATGGAACCTTGGCTGACATGTCAAAGTCGAAGATGGTGGATGGACTTCCACCCATTATAGGCATGGATGGTGTCTGTTTCTAGAAGGCAAGCAGCACAAGGACAAGTTCCCACAAGAGGCCTCGTTTCGGGCCAACAAACCACTTGATTTGGTTCATGCCAACATTTGTGGCTCAATGTCTACAACATCGTGGCTAGGCTCCAGGTACTCACTTCTCTTTGTGGATGATTTCAGTAGAATGACCTAGGTATATTGCTTGGCTAAAAAGTCACAGGCTTTCGAGAAATTCAAGGACTGGAAGGCCAGAGTTGAAAAGGAGACAGGGGAGAATGTCAAGATGTTCCGTACAGACAGGAGGGGAGAATTCACCTCCAATGAGTTCAACACATTTTGTTGCAAGCATGGGATCAAGCGACAACTCACCACTGCACGTACATCTCAGCAAAACAGGGTAGCCGAGAGGAAGCACAGAACCACCATGAAGACAGGGCTTGCTTTGTTACGAGGAAGGAACCTTTCTGAAGCCTATTGGAGTGAAGCTATCAATACAGCAGTACACATCCTCAACAGGACCAAGAGAAAGGCCGTCCAGCACAAGACTCCATATGAGGCATTTTATGGTAAGAAGCCCTCTATCACTCATCTTCCCATTTTTGGTTCTAACGCATGGGTGCATGTGCACAAGGAAGACAGGACCAAGCTTGATTCCCGGAGCAGAAAATGTATCTTTATTGGATATAGCGAAGAATTCAAGGCCTATCAACTCTTCGACCTAGTAAAGAAGCAGATCCTTATCAGTCGGGATGTCATCTTCGAGGAAAAGGAACTTGAACCCCAAGAGGAGCCTTAGATTGAGGAGGAGGAGATTGTTCAACCCCCGAACCAACCCCGCCCCAGGTTGACCATCCAAGAGGTGGCGAAATCAGAAGCTAATGTTTCACAAGGTACTGAGGAAGAGCAGGATGTTCCAGAAGCAGTTCCAGTTCCTCCTCCCACTGAGAAGCAGAAGAGGTTGCCCCAGTGGTACCTAAGAACATTGGAAGACTCTCGGGTCACCGATATATCTGAGAGTAGCAGTTCTAGATTGCGTTGGTCCCAGCGTCGTCTTAAGCAGACCCCATCCATGAACTTTGTGTTGGTGGCTCAACCTGAAGAGCCAAGGTCCTTCGAGGAGGTGAAGGACAATCCAGAATGGTAGGCTGCCATATGCAGGCAGAGATGGATGCTATCCTGAAGAACAATACGTGGGACTTAGTGGCTAGGCACCCGCGACAAAAAGTCATTGGCATCAAGTGGGTATACAAACTTAAATTCAAATCGGATGGCAACTTGGATAAGTAAAAAGCAAGGTTAGTGGTCAAAGGTTTTGCTCAGATTGAAGACATGGATTTTGATGAAACTTTTGCTCCCACAGCTCGCATGGTAACTATCCGGACAGTGACTGCCCTTGCTGCCCAATTCCATTGGCCTATTTTTCAAATGGACGTGAAGTCTGCATTCCTTAATGGAACCCTGGAGGAGGAGGTGTACGTCGAGCAACCACAGGGATTTCAAGATCCAAGGTCCCCATTAAAGGTCTGTAGGTTGAAGAAGGCGTTATATGGGCTGAAACAGGCCCCCAGAGCTTGGTACCAAAGGAAACATGTATTCTTTCAGAGGATAGGGCTAAGTCGGAGTCCTTCTGAGGCAAACCTCTACTTGTTCATTGAGAAGGGGTTGCGATTGGTACTCATCCTCTATGTTGATGATCTTATCTTGAGAGGTGACCATGTCAAGAAGATTTCCCAGGTCAGGGAGCTACTGATGTCTGAGTTTGAGATGACTGACCTTGGGTTATTACACTACTTCCTTGGGATAGAAGTAAAGCAGGCCAAAGACAAGATCTTCATTTCATAGGAGAAATAGTGCAGAGAACTTATAAAGAGATTCCAAATGGAGGATTACAGTACAGCAGTAACTCCCATGGAGGTCGGTAAGTGTTCACAACACATCTCACCCGGTTGATACTCTTTTGTACCGACGATTGGTAGGAAGATTGCTTTACCTTACCAATACTCGATCTTATATTTGTTATGCAGTTGGGCTATTATGCCAGTTCTCTACTTCTCCCGGGAAGAGTCATTGGGATGCAGATTTACAGGTGCTGAGGTATCTAAAGGGTACTTGCACCTAAGGGATCACCTACACCAAAGGCATCGAACTAGGCAAGTTCTATGACAGTGATTGGGTGGGTGATGCTGACACTAGAAGATCAACAACAGGGTATTGCTTCTTATTTGCATTTGGTGCCATCTCTTGGCTGAGTAAGAAGCAACCTACAGTGGCCCTTTCATCTACAGAGGTAGAGTACAGAGCCGCATGTACAGCAGCTTGTGAGACACTGTGGTGAGGTGGATTCTGGAGGAATGGACGTGTGTCAGGAGGACGCAACAGTGCTGATGTGCGACAATCAGAGTTGCATAGCCATTGCCAAGAATCTAGTGTTCCATGTGCAGACCAAGCATATCGAAGTTCATTACCACTTTGTTCAAGAGCTCATCATCGACGACGTGATCGAGCTCATGTATTGCCCGACCGTTGACAACTTGTCCCACCTCTTCACGAAGGCACTCCCTCGAGAACAGATGGAGCACCTCATCAGACGTATGGGGATTGGCGCACAGTTGTGACATTGAGGGGGGGTGTTAGAATCTCACTGTGCCCCCCTATGAGCCCCCAATTTGAGGGGACAAGGGGCAGTGAGAGGTACGAGGGCTAAGGAGAGGAGGGAGGATAGCATGGTAGATATAGGCGACCAGCACAAGAGTTGGTCGTAGCCTGCAACAACAGGTATGAGGGGGGCTTTAGGCCTCACATGGAGGCACTAGCAGCAGCGCGGACTAGCCGCCCAGGGCACCCTTATATAGGGGCCTGTAGCTGACCAAGTTGGCCCAACCAGGGCCACCGCCAGAGCCAACCCTGGTCGATTTATGGGGCCCATATAGTCGGCCACAGACAGGGTACCGACCCTGCTGGTGGATCATCTGAAGGGGCCTAGGCAGAGCCTATAAAAGGCCCACTTCTCCATTCACCCCAGCATCCAGTGCAATACTGAAAGCCCTTCTCCAAGGTTGTGTTTAGCACTCAGATCTCAAGTAGTTTGTGAGAGAGTTCATCAGTTTTCTCCAGCACCCTGCTGCGATTTGTATTGCTCCCTTAGAGCCATTTTGTGCCCACCATCCAGTGGATGAATATACTCTCTCTTTCCATCTATATTTATTTCTGAGTTTGTTTGTTGCATCTGTGATCATCTATCTGAGTTGAGTGTGTAAGAGTTGGAGAGATCTTGGGTGGAGGATTGAGTGATTCATTCCCTCTTCATTTCTAACACTGCCTCCCCCGAACCTCTGCGAAGCTCCCATTTCCTCTCTGAACCTCCAGAATTTCTTCACGTGGAAACCTCTCCTTAAAGAATAGAGAGAAGAGGTCTAGCAACTTGATTTGTTTTTTGGTTATTGGTTTTTGTTGTATATTAGTTTACAAGGATAACCACTTCTTTTGTTGAGTAATATGACCCCTTCATTTACAAAAGAGTTTCATAATCATGGCCTCATTTCATGAACTTCAAGAGTTAGAAAACTTTGTTTAGTCAAAAATGAGGATATCCATTTCTTTTCTTAAGCAATATGACCCCTTTACTGACAAAAGGGGTCCATACACATGGATTATTTTCATTAACTTTGACACAAAAAAACTACATTATGATCCAATTTGCTAAAATGCTCGGATGGTTTTGCTCAAATGCTCGGATGGTTTTGGAGGCAATATCCAAAGGTGAAGTCAAAGAGAATGCATATGAAGATCATTGTTAAAGTACTTTGAAGACACACAATTTGTAGGTCAAGTTGATGGGCCTCCACATGAGAGAACACAAAGAAACCCTTGATTATTGCATGAGGGATTATGCATCCAATGGGCGTGCCACATGGCAACCTTTTATGCCAAGATACTTGAATTCCACATCCTCAAGGTCCTCCCCACTATAAGTGATACGAGGTTGTGTTTTCTTGAGACAATTTTCACAACACAATCCTCGTTTTAACTGTGTGGGCTTGCAACACACTATTTTGGTAAAAGTATCCAATACATGCATCAATGTTTGAGCCTCTTCTTGTATTATTGCTGTGAGGACAATGTCGTCTGCATATAACAATAAGAGAAGGACGTGCGCCAAGTTGAGGTCCCATTTGCCCGTCTTGGGTTGTATACTTTGTAACCAATTTTTACAGCTCATACGTGCAAAGCCCAAACAATGTGGGTGAGAGTAGGTGACCTTGCTTTACTCCAATACTGCTGTAGGTGGTCTCATATAACTTCCCTCTCAAATTGACACGACACCGAACATGCTTAAAAAGTTTTACAATCTCTACACTCATTTACTTAAAAAGGAGAGGGAGCATTTGCTCCATGCATGTGTTCCGTGTTGTCAGTTTATTGCATTGTATTTCCTTTGCAAAAGCCCTTTGTGATATGTGCAAGTTCGTTGCTTTTTTTCCTTGCCAATGTGAGTACATGGTTTCTCCAAAGGTACCTGGAGTACCTAGGATGCAAGAGAATGTAAAGCTTGCAAAGCAAGAATTTAGCAGCAAAAATATGGAACCCCCTCCTGCACATGTCGACCCTTCTCCCTCTCAAAAAAATCGAGAGAGTTGGCCTATGAGACAATGCACATCTTGGATATAATTTATTTATTTTTTTCAAATTGCCAAGGATACCCATGGCAAGAAGGAGCAGGCCTTGAACCAGGGGTTGGAGATTTAGACATTATTTCCTTGTAGAGACTTGAGAACGTGATGCAAGCTCCCCTGTTCTAAAGAGTTTTGAGGTACACTCTATATGGATGCCCATAAAGAGGGGGAGAGAGAGAGAGAGAGAGAGAGAGAGAGAGAGAGAGATGGATGTGGACACTACCTTCATTGCTTTCTATTGGGGCTTGGAAATGGCCAGTAATACACCCCTGTACATATGTTCTTCCTGATTGAAGAGGGCTTGTCTAGCTCCCATTGCAGGGCTAAGGTGAGGCTGTGAAGCTATCCATGGCCTAGGCTATGACGAGGCTATGCTGATGAAAGTATGGCTGATCTGTCCACATCGGAGGATGGATCTTGTAGAGGCTACGAGGGCTGCTGTTGAAAAGGCTGCTACATCTCCTGTTGCTCGAAGACTGTTGGCTACTGCTATAGCTGAGATCTGCTGAAGTTGAAGCTGCGTTGTTGCTCTTGAGAGTGGTAAAGGTACTACTGGGGCTTCTGATGGCCGGAGACATGCTTCTGCAAGTACAACCAAGACAGGAGGCCCTTGCTGAAGGAGGGAATCTCGGAGGAGCTTCTGCTTCACTGGGAGGCTGTTGACTGGCTGATCTAGTCTGTGGCCTTCCAGATGCCAGACTCACCCAACCTGCTCAATGCTGAGTTGCTGATGTGGACTACCAACCTGCTGATTTGGCTACTACTGCTTTTGTTGACTCGACCTTCCACCTGACAGCCTGTGAGTAGTCCTGGTGTCTGCGCATGTCTACAGACAGCTGCCTGTTGTCTTGTACTGCTCTACTGGTGTTGCTGTGGGCTGCAGAAGCACATGAGACAAATGGACATCTTCTTGCAAGATGCTTCCCCAAATAAGCCCAAGCAAAGAGTGTCCAATGATGCAAGCCATGCCCTCCCCATCAAAGTCTATAGCCCTCACATCTCCTGAAGGAAAGGATGAGGAGTGGATGGAATAGGAAGGGTTGTATTGTATCTCCCTAACTATAGTTGTTTTCTATACAAACCGACCGACAGGTTGACCTAGGGGACAGGGAAGACCTGGGACAGATCCCCTACTACATTGCAACCTGGCAAGTGATAATTATGGTCCAACCAGGGCCAATCACCCTGGGCCGAGGAGAGGTTGGGAAGGAGCCTACTTACAACCAGCTTTCAGATGACATTCACCTGACATGTGTTACTTGCATCAAATAAATGATGACATTTCATGCTCCTAGGACTGTCACAATAGATTCTCTGGGGGGAGGGAGGGAAGACTGTCACAACAGAAGAGACAATCACCCTGGGCCAAGCAGAGATTGGGAAGGAGCCTACTTACAATCAGCTTTTAGATGACATTCACCTGACATGTGTTACCTGCATCAAATAAATGATGACATTTCATGCTCCTAGGACTGTCACAACAGAAGAGCCAGCCATGGAGGGATAGAAGACAATCGATAGGTTCCATGAGGCAGCCAAGCAAGTGCATACATGGATTGCCACAATCGAACCTGCTACTTGGCAGGTGATAGTAGATCAACAGCTGTACTTGCACAACAAAGACATTAGTACCTGGTAGGAGCTGACAAACTTCCACACACATAAAGGACTTGAACAGGTCCAGCATGAAGGCAGGGCAGCAGGACCAGGATTGCGACTGACTCGAGAGCAGTTCTAGCCAGGGAAAATGCCTGGGATAGAATCAGGTCGGATGAGTCTAGGCCAGTGGCAGGCTACCATGTGACCAGACTGGGCAGTAAACTGCAGCAGACCGAGTCAGATCTACAGACTGGTGGGTTGGCTATTACAGTCAGCTGCTTTTAGGGCTGGGACTCCAGCCGATAAACGGGAGCTATTCCATGGCTCAAACCATCCATTCGATGAGCAGATTTTGGGAACATTCCAGCCTACTTCAATGTGCCCTCCCGGAGGATACAAAGACCGCAAGGGAAGTGGCTGAGTGCAACATACAAGGAGCTCATAAGTCTTCACCATTGGCCCTCACAACAGCAAAGGAAGAAGGGATCATTGAGGGAACTTGTGCCCTGCAAAGGCTGCATTCAGAGGAGCAGGGAGGTCAAGGAAACGTAACAACCAAGCAATGCCTTGGAATTGGCTGTTCATAGGAGCAGCAAGGAGCGGCGATTGCAGGGCACACATACGAGGCCCCTAAAAGCGCCCTAGTGTTTTATAAGTGGCAAGGGTAGGAGAATACGCTTGTATGAACAGGGGTACACATCTAGTCAGCATCCACTAATACAAGGTGGTACACTCGGCATTGTGTCCACATTGGACAGACATCTACTTTGTTGGTTCTACATCTCTCTGTTGAGCACTGTCTATTTACTATCTGCACATCTATTGAAGTTGACACTAAGGTGGGACAAATTCGTTCTTAGCTTCCAAAAGGATGCAATTATGAATTCATTTGAGGAGGAGGTGACAGAGGGGAAATGAAGGGGAAAGAAAGGAAGAAGCACAGGATGCGAGGAAGGGGGAAGCAGAGAAGGCAAGAAGGCAAGGAGCGGGATGCAAGGGGATGAGGAGGCCTTGTGGAAATTTTAAAAATTAGAGGCCTATAGACCCCTTTCATCGATGAAAGGGGTCTATTGGCCTCTATCTAGCCAATTCCACGATCCATTAACACTACAAGACATGGGCTGCTTTTCGACACCGACATCGATGCTAAATACAAATAATTTTTTCTTTTAACAAGTGAAAAGTGTCAGAATGTTCGTCGTTGTGTACATCACAAAGAAACCATCGGTGTGGGCACCGGTATCATCGTTGGTAACATATGGTAGTCAATGTCCGTATGGGTGTCAAGTATAGCCATCGATGTATATAGCGACACTACTGTTTCAGTACAGGCGTCCGTATATACCGATGTTTTAACAGAAGCGATTTTTTTTTAAAATGGGGCACGATGGGGCTTGTTTCACTCCTATCCTGCCCACAATTTTGTTTTTCATTAGAATCATGATTAAATGTTACAAATGAGGTGTACAAAATCATGTTACAATTTTGTAAAAAAGGTCTACAAGTGGCAAAAGTAGTGCCGAAGTTGAGAATGAAAATTTACCGAAGTAATGCGCTACAAAATGGCAAAAGTCCCCTAGAGCTCTCGTGAAAATTAGAGGCCAATAGACCCCTTTCATCGATGAAAGGGGTCTAGTAGAGCTCTCATGAAAATTAGGGGCCACTAGACCCCTTTCATCGAGCCCCTAATTTTCATGAGAGCTCTTTCTATTTCGAGTTCCCCCATACTCCGAGCGAGACTCTCCAAGCGAACGAGGAATCTGAGCGAATCCATCCATTTTGAGTCGTATGACACAAATAGTTTCAAAGAATCTTCTTCCAGATTGCGGCCCCACCACTCTCAAGATTTGTAGCTAACTAATATCGTTTTTCACAGTCTACAAAAGCAACCTAAAACATCACGCCATACACAAATTGGGCCATTCAAGCAATTGTTCAAGAATACAACTCTCACAAGTAAAATTCAGCGATCAGATCCATGTGCACTATAAGGAACCATACCCAAAAACAAAAGATGGCTTGATTTCAGTAAGAAATATCTTGAATTTCAAAAGGCATCCCAATGATGGGACCACATGACATTTAATACGAACCTACAACAACACATCACACATATTGGGTAATACAATGAACTATTTAATAATAGACCCATTCAGCACCACAAACTACATCACAAATAACCACAACAGCAAAACATTGATGTGCTTAAACATTTGAAATCCAATGCACGACACAAAGTTTAAGAGCAAATAAAATGAAAAAATGAATTCCAACTTGCAAATGCATACTATGTTCCAACCAATAACCGTACACAACATCAACTCTTGCAGCACAAAGAATACCGCAAATACTTTTCACAAAAAAACCTTCACGTCTACAATAATCTTTCATGTTAAAACCTAACACTTGCAACCAAATTTGCAAATGCATTACCACTTGTAACCAACAAACATATAAACTTCAAAAATTGCACCACAAAGAATGGTTGACCATACCCTTCACCAAAAAACATTCGAACCAAATTACATTGGCAGTAAACACCATGCAAAGAACCACAGAAGTTCTAAATGTCAAAAAGCCCTACGAGGCTGTCAATGTCAAAAAGCCCATTGAAGTCACAAGCATCTTAGAATGTCGAAAATCCCATTGAATTCACACGCATCTTAGAATGTCAAAAAGGCCCAATCAAGAAGCCCATAGCATTCCCTCTATTCCAGCACATTACATCTCCTTCCCCCAAGGGCCTGAAACAACTCCACCTTCTTTAGTGCCGCCTAGTGGATGAACTCATGAACATGTGGGTCCAACCCCAACACACTCAAGAAGACATAGTACATGTGCTTTACAAGGCAAATACACCATTTTTTGGGCTTCTCTCTTCTGAAAGCCTTCACAACTGTATCAGGGCATTTCCAAAATAATTCAGCCCAAGTTCTCGAGATCCATCAATGCTGGCATAGTACACATGCGATTCATTGCACAAAACTATGGCCTCTCAAAGAACTGTAGCTTCCAGGGAATGGCCCCTCTCTATGCTCTCATGAAAATCCTTAGTTAGCTTTGATCTCCATTTCACGGCCTTGCCATCTTTGAACCTAGGTTGAACACCACTCTGAAGCCTAGGTGTGGCTAACTACATGTTGGCAGATGTCGAGCCCCCAATGCCCACTGAAGAAAACCACTTGCTTGTAGCATCCGCATCTCTTCTTGTTGCAGGCATGTCCCCTCATCAATGGGCCAAACTCCAGGTGTAGGACCTGGCACTCCCACAATTGTCTTTTCATCAACATTCCAAGAGTGAGTATTACAAATATTGCAAAACCAAATAAATCCCTCATTGTGCCTCCAAGATATCTATGCCGCCCGCAAAAGCATGGTGTAGGCAGTCCCAAAGCACTCTTACCCTCCCCTTCACAAATGTATCATCCACATTGGCCACCTTGTCCATGCAACCTACCAAAGCAAGTCATCTTTCTGTTAAGTTAAGTTCTTTGAATCACCCACATTGTTACTGGCACCTTTCTCTCCTCCACCACAATCTTATCACGCCCTTCATTGTGGCTAGATTGATTATTTGTAGTCTCACTGGCCTTTTCTTTTAGACACTACACTGATAGTCACTCGTTTGCTACATACTATCTTCAACCACATCCATATCGTGCATAGAAGCATTTGCCATATCAACCAATCTCTTTCCAGATGATAAACCAGCACCTCTATACAAGTGCTCAGCCATGTTATCCATGTTTGTTCCCAGTGAAAAACACAACTTCTCTCCCTATTTGGATCATTTTTCTTTGCTCCATGAAAGTACACATTTCATACTGCAAGCCAATTTTGCATTTGCCTCATCTGCCATAAAGCCTCTAAACTCAGGTTTTGCAAACCCCTTGTTTTCAACAACATCATTTAACATATTCCAAAATTCAGCCTGGGCAAATCTATCCTCAACCCTGAACTCACACGTTGCGAGGACTCAAGAGCAATGATGCTAAAATGGTGGCCCAAGCGAGCTCTGCAGCCACCACGACCCCCCTCTTTCACACAAAGCCGCACCAAAAGTTCGTCGTTCTATCAGCGTCGCCTCCTCTCAAAAATTCCAAAGGTCCTCCAAGGTTCTCATTAACTGACACGTGTCAAGATTGGATGTGACAATGGTTAGGTTTGTTTAAACTTTGGGTTAACTCATTTGGTTAAAAGTTTGCCATGTGGCAGATAAGACGTGACTCTAGTAAGGTCAAACATAGCCATGGTTAGGTTATGGGGCTAGTTAAAAGTGCTACATCACCAAGTGCCACTTAAGCACACAAGATTCTTGTTAAGCACAGGTGTGTCTGTAGCATGTGAATAGCCTCTACCACATCATCAATTGCCCCTCTTCTTCACAGAAAATTTGGCAAGTCGTAACTTCCAATCTAGGAAGAATTTGCACATGCTCCAAAAGGAAAAAATGATCGCCTTTTTGAGCTCTATGCGCTTATCAAGTCAGAATAATTGTTAGCAATTAGACACTGCCATTGAAGCAAAACGAAACTCATGGTAAGACCTTTGCGACAAATGGGAAACCAACACATGCCAAAAGCAGAAGTGTATGAGAGATGATCGTAGCACAGAACATGGCATCCACACATAAAGCATTAAGGCACATGGAAGAACAAAGCATCATGCATCAAGCTACATCAAGCATAGAAGTGATCACCATCGACATCAAGCTTTAGAGTCACAGGCAAATCTTGCAAGTCAAATCATTTGCGCAAGGTGTCAAGAGAAATCTCTGTCATGTCCTCCTTGAAAACCAAGATCATCTTTTGTTGAACTTCAGAACCAAAAATAGTAATATTCCTACTCATCTTGTCAACTAAAGTGATCACAACAGAAGTAGGTGGAGCTGGAGGAGTAGAGAACATAGTAGAAGTGAAGGAGCATCTAAAGTGATCGTTGTAAGAAGGAGCTGGGGGAGCAGAGAACGCAGTAGAAGTGGGGCAGGAGCAAAATGTGTTGCAAGAAGAAGCTGGTAAAAGGAAGTGAAGCTTGCTATAGATAGGTCTCATGAAAAGCAACTGGCCAAAGGTAGCTCTCATGACACAAAAATGCCCATAACTCACCAACTCCATAGAATGATGTTAATCAGGATGACGGCCTTGAATAGTTACTCAGCCCACCATTCCATAAAAATAGCCTGACAACCACTGTTAGATATGCTCAAAGCCCCACCCTCCTGGTAACCACCAGTGGTCCAAGGTGCTCAAGTTGTAAGGCCCCCATATGAGGAGAAGCCATGTGTGAGCCCGGGACACTGGATGGTGGTGGATCCTGACTTGCATGTTAGATGAGGTCTATTAATGAGACTGTTGATGGTAGAAAGGTGATTGTGTGGGAGCCCCTTACTCTTGCTGGGCTCTGGTGGGGCCCCCTGGTGGGGGTTCGGGGGCATGAGAGCCCTTGAGGCGACGGTATAGGGAATATTCCCTGAATATTCCATGAATGACTAGTCAGTTTCACCAAGTAGGTTGACTAGTCGGCTTCACCGACTAGGTTGAGTGGTTGGTTCCACCGACTACGTTGATCTGACTACCACCCTCATAGCTATAAAGAGGCGACCTCCCCATTCCATTGTACCAGATCAAATCTTCCAGCCCAGCTAGTAGCTCTTCACCTAGTATCTGTCTAGATCACCATCTAAGTTCCACTATGGGATTGCACGGGTGGATGGAGCCATCATCTGTACTACATCAGTATTGAAGGAAAATTTTGTTCATCTCCAGTTTGCTGTGTACTCTCTATTCCTTGTTCAGTTTCTGTTCCGTTGCGCCGTGTAATTTAACAACCACGTCTCGAGAGGGAGGTATATTCCAACGTGCATGTTATAAGTTAAAAACCAAAGATCTTATAAGTTATAAAACAATGAGATAAAGAGGCTAATAAAATAATTTAAAACTAATAAGTTAATAATTTAAAAGCTAATAAGTCAATAAGTTAAAAGCTAATAAGTAAATAAGTTAATAAGTTAAAAGCTAATAACTTAATAATTTAAAAGCTAACAAGTTAAAAGTAAACAAGTTAAAAACTAATATTTTAGAAGCTAATAAATAAGTTAATAAGCTTTAATAAGTCAATAAGCTAATAAGTTGAAAGCAATTAAGGTAAAAGCTAATAAATAAGCTAAAAGCCAAGGTAAAAGCTAATAAGTTAATAATTTAAAAGCTAATAAATAAGTTAATCATCTTTAATTTATAACTTCAATAAATTATAACAAATATGTTAATAATAAAACATATTAAATAAGTTAACTAGTTAAATAAGATACTTGTTAATCAATAAAATGAGTTCAATAAGTTCAATAAGTTTAATAAGTTAAATAGGTCTAAAAGCTATAAAATTTATCATTATGAACTTTATAAAAAATAACTTTATAATTTTGAGATCGGATGTCAAATCAAACAATAAAGTATGCAAATCTGCCACTGTAAAGATTTCCCTCAAATGTCGGTTCTTTGATGGCTATATTGTGAAATGAATTTCAAAGCTGGTGGCATAGTGAGACTCCCCAAATAGTACATGCATAGGTTGAGGGGCCCTAACCCTGGAAACCCTAATCTCTCCACTACTTATTCTCCATCCTTTCTCATTTGCCATTTTCCACAACCTCCTCCACAAGTTTCCTCTCTGTTGCTGCTTCCTCTCTATTGCTGTGAAGATGTCTTCTTCCATGCCCAAAATTTCTTCCACGCCCAAGAGTTATACCAAAGCGACATGGAGGTAGGCTTCATCCCTTCTCTGGGTTCTTTCCTAGTTCTCGTTTCTTGCGAGGCATTTCAACCCCAGGAATCAACTCAACCAGAGGCTAAAATGCCCCATGTCTAGAGAAAAACCATGCTCTAGAGGCATTTCAGCCCCAGGCCTCAGTATAGCTAGGGACTAACTCTCACCTTAGCTGAGGCAAAAAAAAAGGCCCCCAGAGAGGGCATGTTGACGTGCCCTCTCTGGGGGGCCTTTTTTTTGCTTCAGTTAGTGTGATTTCAACCACTAGCTAAGCTGCTGCCTGGGGCTGAAATGCCTTAGGTAGAGGCGAAAAAAATGCCCCCAGAGAGGGCGCATCAACGCGACAACTATATGCAGCCTGAGGCATTTCATCCCCAGGCATTAGCTCAACCAAGCCTGGCTGAGAAAAAAAAAGCCCCTAGAGAGGGCATGTTAATGCGCCCTCTCTGGGGGCCTTTAAATGCCCCTAGTGAGGGCGTGTCAATGCACCCTCTCTGGGGGCATTTTTTTGCCTCTGCGTGAGGCATTTCAGCCCCACTCATCAACTTAACCTCTCTGGGGGCATTTTTTGGACCATAGCCAAGGTCATTTCAGCCACTATTTGAGATGATGCCTGGGACTGAAATCGACACGCCCTCTCTAGGGGCATTCTTTTTGCCTTTGCTTGAGGCATTTTAGCCCCATGCATCACCTCAGCCAGGTTCATAACTTTTTGAAGCTGAAGTTCATGAATCTTTGTTTGGTACAAGTTCATCTTCAAGTTCAACGATGCTTCATGCTTCATTTTGGTTTAAAAGATTGGAACTTTTTTGCATTACTATTTTAGTACCTACATTTATGTTTCAAGCTATTGTTTGTATTTTGTTTGTTTTACATTTTGTAAAATGTTGATCGATCGAATGCGGGTCCTAGCAAGCGTGCGAGGCGAGGAGGTAGAGGAAAGGGGAGAGGAAATGATGAGCCTCTTGAGGTCATTCCCCCCATTCCTGATGTTCATTCAATGGGAGTAGTGGATATGGGAGACATGAGCCAGGAGCTTGGAGAGGGCTTTGGAGCATGGCATGATCCTTACCATGCACCTGCTTTTGAAGAGTTACAGATTGTGCCATACATACTTCAGTAGGAGAGCATCCCTCCTGGAGGAGGGGATTCTATGTTTGATAATTCACTTTATGTGGATAGGGGGGAGGATATTATCCAAAAGATAAAAATATTTTCTTCTTTTCAGTGTCCTCTAGTTTCTTTGTGTAGGCTTATCCCTTATGCCAAGGTGAGAGGGCTAAGGGATGATGTGTTTGGGTTGAAAGCCGCCTTCGATAGAGAGGGTTATGCGTAGGAGAAGGGGGCTTTTATTTTTCCTCTTTGGACTTCTTGGAGAGTTGAATGCAACTTTGATGAGGCTATCATGCAAGAATGGGACCCTATATGGGTTTCCATTAATGTAGAGTTTGAGAGGCAGAGCTCGCTAAGCAGCCTGCATGGCAGGTTATGTCTAACAAAATGTTCTACATTTGGGAGGGCAACCACAAAACCGTTGCATGGCAAGCAACAATCAAAGAGTGGTTTTCACAGACGTGTGAGAAGCATTACAAAGTCCTCCACATGGTCATTGATCCTACACGTGTTACTGAGATTGCTCTGTTATCCACCTTGCAGAGATGAACTTGTAAGAATTTTTCTCCGTTTTTTTAGAAACATCATTTTCTTTACTAAATTAAGACAAAAGTGTTCCTTTTAGTAGAAAGAGTATTTGATGGTTGATTGCTTTTATTGTATACCTCTTCTTTGAGCATTCATAGCATGAATACACATGCATTCTTTGCTACCTCTTTGAGGGATGAGCTAGTGAATTGCAAAAACATTGTTCAGCCAATCATGAAGAGTACTTGAAGGATTTGCCAAATAGAGATAAGAGGATCAGTGCCAGCATTAGGCACAAATACACGAAGGGGAGTGAGCCATGGTATCCTCTTACGAGGAGATACCTTGGCAAGTTGGTTTATATGTATGTTCTTCTCTTTTATTATTTAGCAATTAAGTTGGTTTTGTTTGCAGGCTAACATTTAAAGAGTTTTGCTTCATGCTACTTGAAGGTTCAAATCTCTCAAGCGCTTGGAAAGAAGCTAGAGAAAGCCAAACATTCTATGTCAGAGGAGGATCTTGGTGTTAAAGCTAGAGATCAAGGAGGCTCAAAGCATACTGAGAATAAGACATGAGAGGGAGATAGAAAATGTATATCTTTTGCAATGTGTATTCAACAATACATGATAGGCCTTTTATATAGAGAAAGCCCTTTGAATAGTCAACACATGTGGGATCCTCTGATCCACATCTCTCCTTGTGGATGTCCTCAATCCACATCTCCACATCCTAGGGTGGCTACTTTAATACATTCCTATACCATACCTTAGCCTCTAATTCATGTGCACATGGCACGATATCTCAACACCATCCCTTGGTGCCCCATGATCCATTGGCTATTGGAAGGTGATTAGATGTGACTTTACATTCCATCACCTCCCCTTAGTTCATACCTTGCTACATAAGGTGGTCAAGTGTGGCTTTTACATTTCAATGCCTCCCTTGGGTGCTTACATGGCTACTCTCAAGTGGTTAGGTTTGATTTACAAACGTGTCGGCTGAAGGTGGCAAGGTTTTTGCTTCTCAATACATGTTGTCAATGATGTTCTCTTCTTTTCTTAATGTAGCTTGATGCATTATGCTTTGTTCTTCCATGTGCCTTAATGCTTTATGTGTGGATGCCATGTTCTATGCTATCGTCATCTCATGCATTTGTGCTTTTGGCATGCGCTAGTTTTCCATTTGTTGCAAAGGTCTTACCATGAGCTTTGTTTTGCTTCAATGGAAGTGTCTAATTCCATACAATGTATTGATTCTGTTGATCAAGATAATTAAGAATAATTATTATTAAATCAACTAATTATTATTAATTAAGTTAATTATTCTTAATTATGTTAGTTATTATTAATTAAGATAATTAATAATATTTTTAATTAAATGTAATTTTTATCCAAAATTTTCTTTATAAAATGAGACCAAGTTTGAATGAATGAATATAGAAAAGTGGAATACAAAGATTGGGTCTAATTAACATTCATAAAACAAGATTGAGTTTGAACAAACAAGACTTAATACAAAAATGAGACTAAATTTAAAAATTGCTTCATAAAATAAGACCAAGTAGAAAAAAGTAGATTGCAAAGGTTGAGTTGAGTATGATTAACATTCATGAAACAAGGTCAATTACATCCACAAAAGAAGACCAATCTTTACAATTTTTCTTTGCATACATCAAGTCTTTTGCTAAAATGAAATTTAGCTTTCTATAATCATCCAAGATTTTATCAACACACAAAACGTCCTTTCCATTATTGTTCTCAGGCATTTTAAGGTCCTCTTGGGCTTTCAAGATTGCATTTTGTGGCATTTTGAACTTACTTCATTTATTTGGAACTTTTGTTGTGCTCCAACTCCATACTATTGAATCGACATGCTCCCAACGGTCTGCATCCCCCATATATCACCACTCTCTGTTCCAGCAATTAGCATATCATACTACAACACTACATCTTCCTCTATGGATACGACTCGAATACTGCACGAATATCTTCATATAATTAGTGGATGCCTTTTCTATGTTCACATCTGACAATACAACACCTAGCTAAATGGGATATATATCGTCATCTAGTAACACTTTCATAAGATTGCCTCCTTTTGTCCCTGGAAGGGACTATGCATTCAGGCTGGCTTTTTTGCTAATGAGGGCTGATGGCCCTTCTTCATGAGTATCTGGTCAAGCTAACCCTATTAAAAGAGGTTTAGGCTATGTTAATTGTACTTAAGCTTCATTTCATATTTAATTTGCAAAGGTTAAGCCTTTTAAATGTATAACAATGGTTTCCATTCCATGGATTCCATATATTTATTGGCCTTTCACCCTCTTTCACCTCTCTCCTCCTCCATTTTCATTCATCTTCCTCTCTCCATATGAATTTTACTTTCACTTTCTTCTTTCTCTCCCAAATTACTCATGTGGTCTTTCCCGTTTACATGTTATTGGAAAATTTTATTTCATTGTCAATTTCTATTACTTTACTTTTTTTTAGTACAGGGTTAGGCACCTCCATATGTTACACTAGCCAAGGGGGCATGGACTCAAGAAGTCTATATATTAACTAGATCTTTTCAGGGTTGGTCACTAGCAATGATCAAGTCATATAAATAAGGTATCATGATCGTCCTCTTGTTCCCCTTTGTAAAGAGATACATGGTGGCATTCAAGGGACTATGAGAGAGACTGATCCTCAAGAAGTTGTCATCGATGTTCTAGTCCCAAGTGTTCCAAATGACACACTTTTGGGACCATTCATTGACTTCTTGGTGTAGAAGGTCCACTAAGAAATTCTAGAGAAGTAATCATTGAAGGTTCTAAAGAGATTTAGGACAGATATCTATATAGAAGGAAGAGAAGGGGGGGTTTTTTTAATTAAAAAAATTCCGATATAAGGGGGGAAAGAATTTGAATTAAAAGAAGGGAGGGCTTAATGATAATAGGGATGTAGAGGGGCCAGAAGCAACGGCGACCGAGGCAGCTATGATTTATCACATAGAAGACACGTTCAAACTATTGTGATGTAAAATCATCCTTCAAAATGTCCTACCACAATTATCAAGTGGAGAATAATTAGCACACTATCCTTGTGATTAAAATTCCTCATGGCAAAAAGGATTATTATAGTCGTCCTTCATGAATCTCACTGCATGCGAGACAATGCTTGGAAAATCAAGCTTGGTGAGCAAACATATTGTTTGTTATATCCAATCCAAGGTGCAAAAGGAAATGTAACAAATATAGCCAAATTTTAAGTCAATATTTTACACTCATAGTTTGGTATTTTGCTACTAGTTGTGTTGAGTTCATATTACTTCAAATAAGTTTCCAACCTACATCACTACAAATGAATACATGATTTATCACATAAATGACATATTGAAAGTTTTTTTATTGTAAAATCATACTACAAAGCATCCTGCCACAATTATCAACAAGTAGAGAAACAAACCAAAAATTTACACAAGGAGAAATGAAAAAGACTCCAAAAACATTATTCTTGTGGTTCAAAATCTTCATGGAAAAAAGCATTATTATAAATATCTTTTCATTTTCTATTCAACATCATGAAGGTCTAGTCTTCAAAAACATACTATTTTTGCAGTTCAAAATCCTCATGGAAAAAAGGATTATTAAAATAGCCCTTCAATTTTTTGTTGACCATCATGAAGGTGCAGTCTTCAAAAACTAGGGCCTCAAGGCATGCAGGACAGCGCCTAGAAGATCTGTTTTTTACTCAAGGTGGATTGGTGACCAAACATATTATTTTTGCTACCCAATGCAAGGTATGAAAGGAAGATGTAATAGCATGTAATAAAGGCATCCAATTTGCATGATCGTCCAATGAAGTCTTCACAATTGCAAGAAGGAAATGGAGAAATGTCAACCTTGTATTCAATACCTTTTAGCATTGATCCTTCTGTAGAAGCAATGAACTTATCATGCTCCATGGCCTTCACGACTGTTGCATCCTTAACAATGCATTTCATGACCAATGACCTCTCAATTCTTTTTTCCATTTCTTTGGAGATTTTGTTTTGCCATCTGATTGCTTTGCCATCTTGGCACCGAGGTCAATCTTCATGCAATACTATTGTTTCATCATGGGCTTGAATTGGCAGAGCACAACTTGCACCCACCATTGGAGTTGATACTCCTAATATGACAAATCCTGAGCTTGTCAACCTGGCAATCTCTGCACTTGTCAAGGACGTTCCTGATTGAACCTTCCACCTTCATTATGATGGTCCTAGAATACCTGTAATGTTATTTGATGGCTTCCACGTGTGGGCTACATCATTTCCACAAAACCAAATCATTTGGGACTGCACTCCAATTGGTGTTTGAATCCTCCAAAAAAATGATGGTGCAACAACTCCACGTCGGTTTTCACGATCCTTTATATTGACAAGCTTGTTATATTTTCCTCCTTGTCCAAGCTGGCAATGGACTTGGCTTGTTACAGGGACTATTTGCATCATGCACTTCATATTCTTGCACACTCTTGGAATCATCATCCTCAAAACTCTCTATAGCAAATTTAGTACTAAATTTGGGAGAGATGCAATACCCATTTCCGTTGCAACATTACTTGTTAGATCTTGGCATCCCCCTTCTCTTGTAATGAACATTTTTGCTGGCGAGGGACTTTCATGTGTCCTCAACCAACCCATTAACCCTGCCCCTTTATTAATATTGCCATTACAAAAACATTCATGTATTTTGTTGTCTTTATTATTTCAAATCATTACAATCAATGCGTTTATTTTATTCACCATGACAGGAGGACATACTGGTTATGGAAACACTACCAAACCATGATGCGAATTGGAACCATGACTTATAATGATTGTCATAGGAATTCTATTGCTAATGAGAATGCAGCAATGACGGGTGATCATTTAATTACAGATTATTACTTTGATTGTGTGAGGTTTATAATTTTCATAATTGTTTATGAAAATTACAAAAAATAGAGACCAATACCCCTTTCATCGATAGTACAATGAAAGATCATTTGTATGAATGGTTAATGAGAGATGGAGGCCAATAGACCACTTTTGGAGACAATAATTTTTATTAATGGTTAATGGAAGATAGAGACTATTGAAGGCATAGCCTCCACCCACGTGGACACTTACCATGGGATAGGTTAAATACACCTCTGGTAAGAGGGAGTTATTAGAACAAGGTAGTGGTATCATTTTGTAATTGTAGGGATAGTTGTAACTGTGCGTAACAACACTCCTTAATGGCCTGATCCACCACATAATGTTTTTGACTATGACTATTACATTTTGAAACTTATTGTTGCCTTACAACAGTCGAACTGATCTTGGCGGATGGCTATAAAACCTTGTATCAGCTCCTGTTGAGAGTTTGAGTTGTTGAGTTGTTGTATTCTCTACCAAAAAATAATATACAAGAAGCATACTACCTTTTGCAAGATTTCCACTCTGTCCTTTTTATATCTCGTGATAGTCTTTTGTAGTTCAATTATTTTCTGACTATACTCCAACTGTTGGGACCTTGTTGTCAAGAGTGGAGATGTGTTTGTGTTTTTCCTTTATCTGAAGACACTTTGAACACTATTGGCGATCCTATCAGCATTCCTACCCAAAATTGTCGATTTTCACTCAAAGTACAACAAGAGACACTGTTGATTATACAACGTGAAACAACAAACAGAGAAACATACAAACCACAACTCCAAAAACAATGAAGCTCCCGACTGCGTCATAGGATTGCACTTGCATGCGCAAAGTCGATGAATACACTAACGAGTACAAACGACATCATAAACCGCATACGGTAGCAATTGTCGAAAAACATAGGAAATTCTATCCTAGTGAATGCACTAGTAGAGGAGGATCTCACACCGCTACTTTAGCATTCGTGCATATCCGTATTGAAAAGCAATACTCTACCAGAACGAGGCTCCATATAGTTGTCATGAAGCGGGAATTGTAGGAGCAATCATTTGAATCCAAAAAGGTTTAAGGTTTCAAGCCGCATCTCATAAAGAAAGACCCCAACAAACCCAACAACAATCAAAAAACAGTTGACAGTTGGACTCCTATTGGAAAAGAGACGTATGATAGCAACATCAATAAGACACCAAAACAAGCACAGTACATCAAGATCGGTAAAGAAGATCGCAACATTAACATTACAATTTCACTGTGAAGGCAGCACGCAAAGCTTAGTTGATAGCAGTGCATTTCTAGCACTCGGTAAGCTACTGTAATCCCACCTTTCTCATTTTCCTTTCATGGAATGACTAGCCCATGTCGGATAGCTTCAGAGAGGAAACGTCATCTCACCATATTGGTATAGCATATTTTACATGAAATAGAGCTCGGGTAGAGGTTGCTTCCCAAACAGATGATCCATAGGCTATCTTTCATGACCTTGATTATATTCCTAGTGGGACAAGTTCCTCTGATAATTCCCTACATAGCCAAGAGGTGCACGAGGCAAAAACTGAGCTAGAAAGATTAATGCTATCCACTCCAACATAGGAATTACTCCAAAGAACACTTGCCACTAATATTATACCCAGTGTCTTTGTAACTGCAAGGAAGAAACTAAATTTGAACCCCCTCCCACCACCTCCAAAGAAGAAGAAAAAGAAGCCTGTCAAAGTTCAAGTTCAAGTTCAAGTTCACACTCAGCACAAAATGCAGAACCCATTGGACAAAGCTACAAAGTTTACTAGCAAGAAAGGTCAAGACCCTAATAGCGACGTTGGGCAATTTGAGACAAGGTGGATAGCTAGTGGATTTGGACAACTGCTAGATAATACCAAGGAGGAGCAATTTGCTGCGATGTTCAAGGTAAAGCAATGAATTGGTTTATGCAGTATGGTATTGCACATTTTCACACTTATGATGAATTGAAGATTGCTTTCTTAAGTCATTTTAGGAAAGAGAAAACACCAGAGGACATTTTGAAAGAGCTAAGAACGATGAAATAGAAAGATCTCATGGTTGAGGACTATTCACATATGTTTAGAAACCTCAACAGAAGGCTAACAACAAATCAAAGACCTATCCAGGAGCAACTGGGAGACTATTTTTGCAAAGGATTAAACAAGGAGCTGAGAACTACAGTAGCTGGCAGGGACTAGCTTGGAGGAGCAAATGATTTTAACAATATGGTGGAAGCTGCCTAGAGAGCAGAGAGAAGACTTGGTACAGCATCAAAATCCAAGAAGACAAAAAAGAAACGTCATTTAGATTCAAAAACAGACTAAGCGACAAGACACAGATAGTGAAGCAGAGGAAGATACTGAAGATGAGGAAGACGACTCATCAGAAAATGATGAGGATGATGAAGAATACTCAAAGAAAAAGAAGAAAGACAAAAAGCAAAAGCTGAAAGAAAAATCCACAACAAAAAATACAATAGACAAAATCTCCAAGTTGGAGAGGATGATTAAAGACTAGCTACAAAGCTTAAAGCCACCCCCACAACAACAAAAGGTTCCATGTGAATTCTACAAAAAGGACAATCATGACAAAGAAAGATGCTAGTAAAACCCCAATTATAGAGGTGAAGTACCACCTTACATTCAGCAATAACAGAATCAAGCACCAGCAATACCTGCTAATCAAATAGCAATGGCAAGACCACCACAACAAAGATATCAAAAAGCAGCTCCAAGAAGGCCGAATCAACAACCATGGGGGAACCAACAACAAAGGCAAATGCAAGACCAAGCTTGCACCTACTGTGGTATGGATGGCCATAGGCAAGGTCCACCATGTGAGCTTTGGTGCAAGCACAGGGAAGAACAAGGTATAGCCATTATTCAATATGATGAAAGGAAGAATCAAAATCATGAGCAACAACCTCCTCCAGGAGTACATATGGTCTATCAGGAGTATCTAGAGCCCATCCATCAGGAGTATAGCTACAACAATCAACACTATCAAAGAAATGTTCAAGCTTTGGCAGTTACAAGATCGAACAATACAAATCCATACCAGGGCTAGGAGATGCCCCAAGGAAAATAGACAGGCCAAATCAAACTAAGACAAGGAACAAAGCATTGCAACAAGTACTATAAAAGAATGCCTGACAGGATGTTAGAAAAGAACACTGGAATAACAAAGACAAAGGGATAATGTAGTACCAATAGATCCGACTCCAGTCCGATGACAAGCTGCCACGGTCAAGCAAGAGTGGGGCTCAAAGAGAATCACTATCAGGAAAGGGAAAAAGAAAGTCAAGATCAACCTATCCTCAAGAAGGTGTTTTCCAAGAAAAACATAGCCAATGCAAGCAGAGGGAATCAACATGATTCCATATTTTGATGAAGATGAAGAAGAAATTTTCCTTAGAAGAAATCCCACTATATGTCCTATTTTTGAGATTGATGTTATTAAGATTATTGATCAATATACACGTCCAAATCAACAGATACCACATTCTGACATAGATCGGACTGTTATAGAATAGAACAAAGTTGGAAACCAATCCGATCACGTTTTCATAGAAAAAAATACAACAGAGGCCACTGATGCAAACAAACATGATACACCAGAGGATATCACTTCTAAGTCAGTAGAGGACACAATCATGGAGGCAAAAATACAATTTGAAGAACACATGCAAAAAAGTGCCAGAGTGAGGCAAGATGACTTGGAGGAAATGAACTTGGGAAACAGTGACAACCACAACCAGTTATGGTAAGTACAAATCTCTCTCCACCTTTTAAAAGATGGCACTACACTGATATGAAAGGGGTAGATCCTAAATTCTACCAACATAGAATCAATCTGAAGACTGATGCAGTACCAATCATACAAAGCAAATATAGAATGAATCCAAATTATGCCAAGCTAGTCAAAGAGGAGATTCACAAGTTATAAAGAGTTAGTTTTATATATCCCCTGACACATGTCACATGGTTATCTCCTATTGTCATTGTTCCAAAGAGTAATGGGAAATTGTGAATCTATGTAGACTATAGAAAGTTAAAATTCAGCCACTATCACTGATCCATTCCCACTACCATTTTGTGATTCATTACTTGATGATGTAGCTTGGACATGAAATTCACAATTTTTTGGATGGTTTTAGTGGGTGCAACCAAATCAGAATGGCTGCAGAAGACAGAAATAAAACTGCTTTTGTCACAGAATGGGGTGTATTTGCATCAAATGTGATGACTTTTGACTAAAGAATACCCCACCTATTTTTCAAAAATATATACAAGAGGTATTTGCAGCGTACCTCACATCCTTCATGAAGGTATTTTTGGATGATATCTCAATTTTTGGAAAAATGGTGGAACACTTGAAGCTAGATGCAGATTTGCTGGTGTCAGTTTAAATCTGGCATCCCAGATGAACTCCCTGATGCAGGTATATTTATGATAAGAATAGAAGAACCACCAAATTGGTATGACAAGATGTTATTTTTCCTTACTGATGGACTAATTCCAGAAACATTGAATAGGGGTCAAAGAAAAAAATTAGTATTGCAAAGCATACCTTTCCTTATCATTGCTGGAGTGTTGTACAAAAGAGGTATTGACCAAGTCATTAGAAGATGTGTCCAAGACCATGAGCAAAAAGCTATGTTAGCAGAGGCACATGGAGGGCCAGCAAGAGGCCACTTCTCAGGTGATATCACGAGTAAGAAAATCTTGCAGGTTGGATTATGGTGGCCCATAGTGTTAAAAGATACACACAATTATGCCAAATCATGCTTGTCATGTCAAAGGGATGACAGACCGATGGATAGTGACAGAATGGCAAATTAGTCATTTATTCCATTGGGACCTTTTCAAAAGTGGGGATTGGACTTTATTGGACCAATCAAACCTGCAGCCAAATTCTCAGGTAATCAATATATTCTTGGTGCTATTGATTATTGCACTAAATGAGTTGAGGCTGTAGCATTGAGGACATACAAAGCTAGAATAGTTGCACATTTTTTGTATCACAGTATTGTAACCAGATTTGGTGTTCCCATTGAGATTGTATTTGACAGAGGAACCCATTTCATTAACAAAACCATCAGAAAAATGACCAAAATGCACATGATGCTACACAAAATATCCACAACATATACCCACAAGCCAATGGATTGGCTGAAAGCTACAACAAGCTCATGAAAAAGGTTTATAGAAGAACAATTGCTGATCACCCAGAGGATTGGGATCAGCATTTAGACTCAATGCCTTGGGCACTTTGGACAGCACACAAGGTGGCCAAAAGATTAACACCTTTCAGGCTAGTGTATGGTTGTGAAGTAGTGGTACCCATGGAGTTTGTTGCAAGCAGTCTCAGAGTAGAAATTGACAACAAACTTTCACCAGAAGACTCCATCATGCTAGGTTGGAGCAACTTTTACAATTGGATGAAAATAGATTGGCCAGCTCCCATATAGCTGACATTATCCAAAAAAGAAGGGTAGCCTAGAGATTCAATAGAAATATCAAATTCAAGCTTATCAAAAAAGGAGAGTTGGTGTTGATGTTCAACACTAAACTGGGCAAAATGCCAGGTAAATTCAAATTAAGGTATGATGGTCCATTCAAGGTGATTGATACATATGAGCAAGGGACATTTCTCTTGGCAAGCCAATCAATGGTTTTATACTTAAGCCTTACATTGGCCCTGATCCCACACAGGCAAAGATCAACACAATCTCACTGCAGAACCATTCTGAGGTACACAGTTATATAGTCTCTATTTCAACCTATCTGCTCACTAATGGGGTATCATGCAACTTTTGAAAGAAGCCTTCAAAGACAAATTCAAAAGCGCTTCGTGGTGACAGCTCTAAACAACATCATAGAAGCAACCGATCACATGAATAGCAGCTACAATTATAGTCCAACCCGATTCTGCCAACAATGCAGCAAAGACATTGCCGCACTTCCAATACGGTTCAGGTATACTCAAATTACCCTACAATAAACAAAGGTAATTTTGCAGGTGAGAAGATGCAACAACAAGATGAAGATGCAACGAGCTTCGCTCCAACAATGCTCCGATGTGTTTCAAACCAAAGTCCAACAAAACTGACTGAGAACTCCGCCATAGTTCTAACAGGGACCAAACTAAGCAAATCTGACTCCGATCCACTGTACATGTGCCACACGTGTCTTTTCTAACTTTCTGCAGTACGACCGAGGTAGTACGACCGAGGTCTGCATATTCAGTCTCGCATTCGATCCACCCACTCGAGTCCGAATTCCATCCAACTCTTATGTTCGCCCACTGTCTGACCCTGCAGTCCGACTACAATTCTCCACATGAATCGCAACAAAGTCTGACTATGCTCCGCCTATCTGACCTCACTCCAGTTTGTCGACTCACAAAATAGACTACACTAGCCGTGCCACCCATCAGCACCCGTATGTACACAGTATCAATGATACAAATTTCGACAAGGCTGCTCACACAGACGATGCCCTCACCATGAGGAAAAGCATCATCACCGATGCACACCTTATCGACCCCATGATGCAAACTCATATAAGCAAGGAGGGGATTATACACACACCCAATTGTCGCTTCATACTGCTAGTCTGGCACATGCGAGACTACCAGTGAATCTCCACACGAGCCCAATGAACGATGACTTGTGCACTCAAGCTTCCCTTCAAATGGCTCCAAAACGTAGTTTATGGGTCACAATAAGAAGTCCTTGACTCCAACAAGAAAGAGCCCCCGAACAAGCCCAGATGGGGAGAAGGCAATTGTCATCACAGAGAGTGAGGAGATAGAGCCCAATGATGAACCCCCCCCACCACCACTCAAGAAGCAGATTGTGACGGCCACTTTCACCAGCTTCAAAGTCTCTCTAGACCTCAGCAATGGACCTCAACAAAAACCAAAAATGGTTAAAGAAGATTGGCTTGCTTCAGTATGCAAGGCTTCCGTTGAGATCCTGGAAGGCTCCACAAGATCCTCTCGCGCAATATGAAGCTTTCCAGAAATCGGGAGGTATGTTGAGCAACAATCTCATGGTGACACCCGAGATTATCTCTTAGGTTTTTCAATTACCTTTGATTAGGGAGGAAGTTGCATGCAAGAAGGATGTCAATAGTTCATTACAGCATCTTATGCACACTTAAAGATTGCACCGTTCATTACAGCATTGCTCGAATTCGCAACACAAAATAAGGAAGAAGTGCCAAACATCATTATACAATACATAGAGGATCAAACAAAGCAGATGCATGATAGAACACAGCGAGACAACAAAGAATCTGATAAATTAAAGGCTACAACTCTATGGTAAGTCCTTGGCAGATACACTCTGGGACACGCCATTGGAAAAGGAGGAGATGCCCTCTCAGCAAATAGAACATAAACCCACCAAAAAAATCAAGCTCAATCAACGAGCTAAAGCATAGATGCGAAGGAAGCATGGCTCAAGCTCGAGGACGACATGGCTCATTTGTTGCTCAACTCACCCCCCAAGCCCCAATTTGGAAATTTGTCTCCAATCTGCAAGCTCGACTTGCAGGAAACTCCTATGAAGGACAAACAGGCATTCGCAGCAAACACAGAGGTGTCAAGCATGCAAGTTGGCAATGCCCTGCTCATACTCCAACATTATTTTGAACACCAACAAAACGAACAAGCTAAGCTACAGCAACATGTCCAACAGTTCCTGAAAGAAAAAGAGGCAACACAGTAATTCATGATCAAATATTCTGACATGCAGCAACAGCTTGCCAGTGCATAGGCCAAACTTGCAAAACTTCAAGAAGAATATGCAAAGTCCATAGAGCAGCAGAGCAAACATATTGCAAAGCTGACAGCATAGGTCAAAGTACAACAAGATTGCATGCCGACTGTGATAAAATGGCTCCAAGAAATGAAAGATGAATTCTTTGTCCAGCTCCACCATATGGGAACAAGTCATAATGACCTTCAAATCAAAAATCTTTTGTTAAAGCAATAGCTTCATGCACTACAACATGTAGAACAGCAACTCAAGGAAATGGCCGACGAGGTAGACGGCATATTCCTTAGCAAATATGCATTTTTGAATTGAAGAATCAGCTAGTCCAGACATCCCAAGAGATGTGGAATACCTTGAAGGGCAAAGTCTTTACTATAGCAAAAGACCATACGATGCTTTCACATCGGCTACATATGCCTACAAGGCCATGGCCTATGAGCTGGAGACTCTAAGGGAAAAATCAAAGGATGCCCAGAAAAAGCAGATGCCACTGGAGGACCCTCTCACAATCTTTGACACAGGGAAAGCAGGAACTTTTGCAAATTTCGATGAACCTGCAGAATTCATGACAGAAATTACTAAGCTTACAGTAGAACAACTTGAGGAATATGCCAGCACAGAAGTCAACAGAACCAACCCCAGCCACTCCAGGTGTGCCAACCCCAGCAGAACCAGTGAACAGCCATAAGCAGTAGAAGCACCACCGGATACTTAAGAAAAGAAAGAAGAAATCAAAACTGCGGATCCAATTGTCACCCGGGGAACACTGATTGACCTCAATGCTTCACATATCTTCAAGATGCACTTGAAGGAGTATTTTCAGTAAAGAAGGGTTCATGTCCTCGACTTTTTGTGAAAAAGCCTCTCCACTGGAAGTGCCAAGTGTTGAAGGTATAGCCTCCACCCACGTGGATACTGACCATGGGATAGGTTAAATACACCTCTAGTAAGAGGGAGTTATTAGGACAAGGTAGTGGAATCATTTTGTAATATAGGGATAGCTGTAACTGTCCCTAACAGCACTCCTTAGTGGCCTGATCTTCATTCATGCCTAACGAGGACCTCTTAGTAGTACTATAGCACTAGTGGCAATCAGTGTACCCAAGTGTACGATGCCAAGCCATTATCAATAAGCAGCAGGTAGTGAACATACATGAAGTCTTCCACTCTAATAAGTAATCCATGTGTGTATTGAGCACAATAAGTGTCTATGTTACAAGGGTATTAAAACAATCTCCAGCTACAGATTACCTTGAAACAACAGCATAGATATTGGACCTCTTTTGCCAGCAAATATCCTCTATAGAGCCTCTCATGAGGAGGTTGATGAGATTGATTTTGGAAAAAGGCAACCTTGTGACGCCTAAGGAGCAACACATGGTACTGGAGGCCTACTTCGACACACACATAAAGGACTTGAACGGATCCAGCATGAAGGCAGGGAAGCAGGACCAGGATTGCAACTGATTCGAGAGCACTTCTGACCAGGGAAAAGGCCTGGGCTGGAATCAGGTCGGATGAGTCTAGGCCAGTGGCAGGCTGCCATGTGACCAGACTGGGCAGTAAACTACAGCAGACCCAGTCAGATCTACAGACTGGTGGGTCGCCTATTACAGTCGGCTGCTTTTAGGGCTGGGACTCCAGCCTATAAACGGGAGCTATTCCATGGCTCAAACCATCCATTCGATGAGCAGATTTTGGGAACATTCCAGCCTGCTTCAATGTGCCCTCCCGGAGGAAGTGGCTGCGTGCAACATACAAGGAGCTCATAAGTCCTCACCATTGGCCCTCACAGCAGCAAGGAAGAAGGGATCGCTGAGGGAACTTGTGCCTCTGCAAAGGCTGCATTCAGAGCAGCAGGGAGGTCAAGGAAACATAACAAGCACTGCCTTGGAATTGGCTGTTCATAGGAGCAGCAAGGAGGGGTGATTGCAGGGCACACATACGAGGCCCACTCAAGCTCTAGAGGAGCCCTAGTGTTTTAGAAGTGCCAAGGGTAGGAGAACAGCCTTGTATGAACAGGAGTACACATCTAGTCAGCATCCACTAATACAAGGTGGTATACTGGGCATTGTGTCCACATTGGACAGACATATACTTTGCTGGTTCTATGTCTCTCTTTTGAGCACTGTCTATTTACTGTCTGCACATCTATTGAAGTACACACTAAGAACAAGAAGTTTGGATTTGAATATACCATTATGTGAGTTCCTCCGCTCAAAAACTCTCTCTCTCTCTCTTGGGTTAGCTTCCACTGCACATACCCTCTCTTGTATTCTCTAACACAACTTAAGCCTTATGTATCCAGTTCGTCGTTGTAACCGTATTTGCATATGGGACTAATCTTAAGTTCCCCAAGTTCATAGATCTAGTAACACTTTCGTAAGATTGCCTCCTTTTGTCCCTGGAAGGGAATATGCATTCATGCTGGCTTTTTTGCTAATCAGGGACGATGGCCCTTCTTCATGTGTATCTGGTCAAGCTGACCCTATTAAAAGAGGTTTAGTCTACCTTAATTGTACTAAGCTTCATTTTGTAGTTAATTTGCGAGAGGTTAAGCCTTTTAAATGTATAACAATGGGTTCCATTCCATGGCTTCCATATATTTATTGGCCCTTCACCCTCTTTCACCTCTCTCCTCCATTTTCATTCATCTTCCTCCATTTATTTCGTTGTCAAATTCTATTACTTTAGTGCAGGGAGTTAGTGGTTGTGCCACCTTGTTTTTATCCATTAGGCACCTCCATATGTTACACCAGCCAAGGAGGCGTGGACTCCAGAAGTCTGTTTATTAACTAGATCTTTTTGGGGTTGGTCACCAGCGATGATCAAGTCATATAAATAAGGTATCATGATCGTCCTCCTGTTCGCCTTTGTGAAGAGATACATGGTGGCATTCAAGGGACTATGAGAGAGACTGATCCTCAAGAAGTTGTCATCGATCTTCCAGTCCCAAGTGTTCCAAATGACAGGCTTTTGGGACTGTTCATTGATTTCTTGGTGTAGAAGGGTAGCAGGAATCCGCTAAGATCTTCCAGAGAAGTAATCTTTGAAGGTTCTAAAGAGATTCAGGAGGGACGTCTATACAGAAGCTGTGACCCTTGAGCTGTGACCCAGCGGCATAGTTACTAGGGAACGGCAACTTTTTGGGATGGGCGAGCGTGGAAGGCGTCAGATGACATGCCATCAAATGACATGCAAATATACCAAGACATGAAAACAAAATCCCTTTTTAACACTAAACTTTCCATCTCAGCTTTAAACTTTAAAAAAAACACAAATCGCTCAGAGGAAGGGGCCAAGAATAAAGACTGAGAGAAGGGCTGAGAGGAAAGGCTGAGAAGAGCGGGCTGCGAGGAGTAAGGGGCCAAGGTGCTGAGATGATTGCAAGGTAGATAGCAGGGCAGGAGTGCCAGGAGTAAGGGGCCGGCATGAGGGTACTCAGGTACATCTGGGTATGGGGTTACTTATTAGACTAGTACCACCTTGGGTGGGTAAGCACTTCACCAAATGGAGTGGGCTAGAGAGCTCAACATGTGACCCTCACGTGCAGACTATGGGCTGTAGGACTAGGGCAGCAACATGCCCTATAAGCCAGCCACAAGACAATCCATCTCTTTGGCATATATTCACAGTCCCTTGCGGAACGAGCTTGCAATGGTGCCGAACTTGAGCTACCTATGCGACAGATTCACAATACTGTACTGCTCATGCCCAAAAGAATAGGTCACTTCATGGACACGTTAAAAGAATTTACTCACTAGAATATGGTAGCATCTATACGAGCCTAGGACTTGCCCAGATCTGCAACGTTAGATCTGGAGTCATCGATGTGATCCCTTAGAACTGCTACCATGATTTTGGCTCGGAATCTGTTAACCTGCGTGGCAGCCTCTTTCCTCCATTTCTGATGCATCTCAGCCTTCTTGTCAGCCCTTCTATATGCATCTAACGCAGCATTGAAAATGGTTCTATGCCTGAATTCCGCATTTGCAGCAGGACCTTTTCTACTTTCCGCAAAACTCCTTTCTTTCCAAAGGCATCTATTAAAGAGCAGAAGGTATGAGTGTCTTCCTTCACTCCCATAGATCGCATCTCACGATAGGCAGTAGGCCTGCTTTACCATAGGCGTGAATGAGAATATTATACGTTATGGTATCACCCCTATAGTAGTATGTACGCATGAAATCAAGTACAGTCTCCATCTTCTCATATTGACACTCGATTGCGTATGCTTGTATAAGGGTGTTGAATGTGATAACATCAGGTCGACATCCAAAGCTTTGCAGCTTCATGTACCATTGCTCCATTGCTCTGATATTCCCTGCCCTTGAAAATTTTCGTAGGATAGCATTCTGGGTCCTACAATCGCAAAAAAATCCATGCTTTCCATCGAGGCGCCGGGCCTTTTGGAGGTCGGGAACTTGGCACGCTCTACTAAATGAACGACACCAATGCCCGACTGAGAGAAGGGTCATGCGGGATCGAAAGGGGTGCAGGGAGAGTAGGGTGTGAAAAGACAAGCGTATTTCTTTGGAGACGAAAGCAAGCGTATTTGTTTGGAAGCCTATTTCAAAAACCCAGCGTACGCGTACGTAAGAGGAGACAAGGGTCAAGTGTTTGGGCAATCATATAAAAGGGGTACATGATTCTTGCAATCTCTAAGAACTCACCACCAGTACCTTCAACGTCCTCTCTTTCGCGTCTTCAAGAATAACCCGTCTACAAGGCTCTCCAGATATGGCTGCAATTCAAGCTACCCACCTGATACTCCAATCCCCCTCGGAACAGGCTTGTGGAAACGACGCGGCACTGGTCTCCAGATTCGACAATCTAACTCGAGATTCCGCGCAAGTGCAACGCCTAGTTTTGCAAAAAATCCTGCAGCGCAATGGGGAGACGGTGTACTGGCAACAGCAGCTCAACTTGCATATGAAGGCGAACGGATCGCGGCAGCCCACGGACGGTCGTGCGCTGGAGGAGAGGTTCCGAGCAGCAGCGCCTCTGTCGACGTATCAAGATATTGAGTCTCATGTAGAGGGCATTGCTGACGGCAAAGGCTCCTCTTTACTGTGCGGTGATCCTGTGATACACCTGAACATGAGGTATGTAAGCCATTGCATTTGCAGTCCGATCTAAGAACGAATGTGACGCATGGCGTTGTTAGAGCTTCAAAGCAAGCCAGGAGATATAATTGGTGCCTAATTCATTGTGGTTGTACACTGAGTAATGCAGCTCCGGAACATCCTCAGGAAAGCCTAAAAGGTTTCCTGCCACTCAACTCACAGCCCAGCACCCTATCGACACCATGTGGCTGAGCGCGGCATTCAGAAACAGGTTCGCATCACAAACGCGTACCTCGTCTCACCAATGGATGAATTTTGTTTCTCGTAACTGGGCAACTCCGAGTTTTGACACAACACAGAATATGCCACCCTGCAAAAGCGAACTTTTACGAGAGATCCATGTGCTTCGTCCTACCTAGTATTTAAGATTGAAACACTTGTATGTGTTGGCAGGATTTACCCGATCTCAGACGAAGGAAAATGCCTGGCTTTTGTCCATGCACCCAAACGTTTCGACACAAACTGCGGGATCAAGGCAGGCGGCGTGACTGCCAACTACTTTTGGAGCGACGCGTTCAGACATAAGACCCAAAGGCGCCCTCCAATGGTCAATTTTGCGAGCCCAGACGAAGTGATCTTCGAGCCCGATGCTCAACAATCTATCTACTGTCACCTCGTTTGTGCACTGGTGCGCTCTACAGAGCTGGAATTGTGTTCATCTCTGTTCCCTTTCAGCATCATCCAGGCTTTCAAGATGTTCGAGAAAGTCTGGCCATATATCTGCGATGATATTGAGAGAGGGACCTTGAGCACACGAATCACGAGCCCAATTTTAAGAGCAGCCATGCGCGAAGTCCTATACTGGCCTAATCCACAGCTTGCCAAGTTTGTTCGGAAGGAATGTGAAAAGTCGTCTTGGTCCGGCATCGTCGAGCGATTGTGGCCAACGTTAAAGTATGTGCACTGCGTTCTAACTGGTCCGATGGCATCCTATTTGCCCTTGCTAAGATACTACTGTGGACAGTTACCATTAGTATGTGGAGACTACGGGTGCTCTGAATGTGCTTGGCTCGGCATTAACATGGACCCGAGGTCCACACCAGAGGCTGTTTCGTTCACACTGGTACCACATCTTGCATACGTGGAGTTTTTGCCTGTTACATGGAACCGCGCTGAACAGAAAAGTCTCGTTGGAATGGAGCAAGTGGAAGTGGGACAAGAGTACGAGATCATTTTGACGACGTATGCAGGTAGTATATTTGCCTGTTACACTACATGGTAGCTTCAGCATTGCACCACTTGTGAAATTGTTTCGTAGGCACGAATTCATAATTTCAAACAATGAATCACTCATGTATGCACATACATACACGATTTTTTACATAACCAGTCCTGTATTAATCGGTTTAATATGTGTGCCAAGAATGCCTAATTCCATAACAAGGTGATGAGTATGCATCTAGAGTGCAAATTGAACTTAAATTTGTGTTCGGCGGTGATCACAGGGCTATGTAGGCATCGAGTGGGCGACATTGTAAAGGTAACGGGGTTCTACAACACGGCTCCACAGTTTGCATACGTGGCGAGGAGGAATGGCCTCCTAAGCGTGTGCGATGACAAGACGGATGAGAAAGAGTTGCGAGAGGTGGTGGAGAAAGCGGCGGAAATACTCAAGGAAGCGGGCCTCGACCTAGTGGAGTACAGCAGCTATGCATCAAAAGGTGGAGAAGGGGAGGTAGCGGGTAAGTATGAGATATACTGGGAAGTGAAGGGCGGGGAGGTGGAGGTGGAGAGGGCAAGCCGACTGCTGGAGAGATGTTGCACAGCAATGGATAGGAGGCTAGGGTACTTTTATAGGAAGGGCAGGATGGAGGGGATGATAGGACCATTGGAGGTGTGTGTGGTGAGAGAGGGCACATTTGCGAGGATGGCAGAGGAGGCAATGCGCAACGGTGCCCACCTTCTACAGTACAAGACGCCCAAGATGGTGGTATCACGACCTCTCCTAGCTGTGCTCCGTGTCGGCACCCTCGCTCGTTTCACTAGCCCGCCCATGCCCCCACAACTTGTCGCCCCCCAACCCCACCCCTCTCATCCTCCTACCCGTGTTCTTTCTTCACTCTAAGTTAACCAAGCATGTCTCACTCTTAACATCATTGAGCACTACTATTTACACTCACTATCACCAGCCACCACAGGTCGCCCCCAACTTGGAGATTAATCTCACATCACGATCATCCAACATTAGGACAAGACAATGCACTCTGTGCCTCCCTATTGTAAAACCATGTTACCTTTACAATGTCACTCATGCAATACTTGCATAGCCCTGTGACCACCACGGTACAGAAATTGTGTAATTTCTTTCTCATGCTTATAAATGGTATGATCAAAGGCATTAGCTTTTTAGGGAAGCTCTAGTGTCGAAATTCTTGACACAAATAAGTGATTTGGTGTTAGAAATTATTGTTGGCACATATAAGTGACTATGTTATATAAAAAGTTGTGTTCATGTGCTAGTCTCGAACATATGAGCGATGTAGTGTTTGACATTATAGGATTAGGTTATATAAAGAATTTGTGGACTATAGCAAAACAGAAAACACCATCATTCTCTACAATAGAAGCCTCATGGGATGCACTATGAAGTAACCCCATGTATCACATAGGTTCAAGGGGTATTTTAAAAACCACTTAACTCAAATTTTCCCCCCAATAGAAACATTCCTCTTTACTTTTGTAATAAGTGAATTTTTTCTAAAATTTAATTAAAAACCCATGCTGTTATTGTAAACGTGTTACATTTTCTAATAAATTTGAATTGAAATACCCCTCCTTTTGAATGCACGTGGTACAATAAATTCTATGAGGTGAACTCCCCAAAGTTTAAGCACAATCTCAAGTGGTAGCATTTTGTCAAAGACATGGTCAAATGATCCAAGAGTTGATCATTTTTTGTGCAAAGTGCAATGAATTTGTCCACCAACACCCACATAAATCTCATGAGACATTTGTTAAAAATTCTCTAGACTATTCTTTCGAAGGTATCCGGAGTGGCATTAAGCTGAAAATCATGGCATTGAATGCATTGAAGCATCTTATTCTATCACATGAAAACTTTAGGACAACATTGCACATCCTATAGACGATTACAGATCCTATTAATTAGATCTTTTTTAGTCATAAGAAGCCTCAAGTAATGCACTTTTGAATGAACACTTGGTTGCATGTATGTGTACAACAAAACTTTTATGTCATGAATAAATTCCTATCCCCAAAGAGTCTAGGATACATGCTTCACATGCAAAATAGTAGTTCCAATGTTTGATGATCACAATCAAGAAGGCAATTCCATAATATTCTAGTCTCATATTCAAGTTTGGAATTCTTAGGTTAATTTACACACCAAGTTTGTGGAATTTTTTTATCTATATACAATAAATTGCTCGAGTGTCATAGTACTTATGGCTATATGGATCCAATAGATAACATGGACAATTACTCTTATCTTGAACCAATCACGAATGAGGTCATAGACCTTAGGTAAAGTATTCCACCATCTTTCAATATTCACTTTTGCAATCTATTTTGGAATTCGCAAACAAAATTTTATTTTTTATATATACAAATCTCATAGTGAACACCTCTTTCTTGAGCTTGTTCCCTCTACTCTCAACCAGTAAATGTTACGATAATGAAGCACCAATATTTACATATAAGAATCTCGATAAAAATACGATAATAACATGCATAGGTGTCCCAAGTTTGATTAGTATACAGGTGTTATATTTACTCACATTTATAGGTGCAATTCATCACGTTCAATGATATGGATTAAAAACAATTCTTCATTAGCCGAGGGTATTTTGCTTGGGAAAAAGATGATAACTGTAGTTTGAGAGAGCTTCTTCAAAGGATGCACAAGAGAAGGCAACTTCATCTTGTAAGTGAGTTGCGGAGCAGGTAGTATCCATTATCTTCTACTTTGTTGAAAATTCTCATTCGACATGTCAAACACATAGGAAGCATCTAAAGATGAAGGAGCTATGGGGGGCGAAGTTTCCCTTGATTATCTTTTAGGTTCAGGAGAGAGTGCTCTCTTGACATAATACTTGCTTATTTCTGCCATGCTCACAGATAAACGGAGGGCTAGATGGGATGCACACCCAAATGGAGAGAAGCAAACGGGGCACGAGAAGGACTGACAGGCTATACGGATGTACGAAAAGACTGACAGGCTGTATTGAAAGACTGATAGGGTGTACGAAAAGACTGACATGCTGTACGGAAAGAGTGAGAGTTGTACGAAAAGGCTAACGGTTGCATGGAAAAACTGACATGCTGTACGGACATACGGAAAGGTAGGCTGCAAGAAAAGGTACGGTGATGGAGGCAAGTACAGAGCTCCGTTCAAAGCTGCGCAGAGGCAAGCCAAACCTGACGTAGTTGTTTCTACTATCGTACGGAAACATTACGGCAGCCGTACAGATGTACGAATGGAGAGGCAGGATGCATGCGAGCGATCCCTGATGACGCTGAACAGCAGAGGTGTCGAGCTCTCACCACACTCCTCTCTCACACACACCACACCACACCACACACGAATACACACACAATTTTTTTTTGTGAAACCAAGAAAAATTATATTCTCCCCCTCCTCCATCCACCCCTACCATTTCCACCACCCCCTCCCCCCCCCCCCCCCCCCCCCCCTTCTCCCTCCACCACCACCCTTTCTTCCCCCCCTCCCCACCCCCCTTCCATCTCCTCCACCCCGCCTCCACCACCACCCCCTCCCCCCCTCCACCCCCCCTTCCATCTTCTCCACTCCCCCTCCACCACCACCCCTCCCCCCGCCCCCTCCTCCATCTCCCCCTCCCCCTCCACCACCACCCCCTCCCCCCCCCCCCCCCCCCTCTCCTCCATCCCCCCCTCCACCACCACCCCTTTCCCCCCCCCCCTCTTTCTCTCTCTCTCGCTTTTCCCCCCCCTCTTTCTCTCTCTTTTCTCCTTTTCTCTCTACTACCTCCTTCTCT